>NW_028262290.1:69415000-69715000 GCF_047370975.1 Nipponia nippon
GCTCTGCCGCATTCATTTGTTATGATTTTTTTTTTTAAAGAAAGAATTAACTGAGAGTGTTTCTTCCTTCTCTTCCTTCTCTCAGACACCATGTTGACTTTTCCAAAACCTAGTATACAAAAACAGACACTATACTAATAAACTTGAGCTTACATTCCCATGCTCTCTACCTTCCAAGACAAATATCATACCGACATGATAGGTACAATGCATCTATAATTGAATTAGCCTTGGAAGCAATTTGCCCACATGGTACACTTGTAATATTCTTCCCAGAATAAATTTTTAACCATTTGATAATTAGCTTAGCCATACCTGTGACAACGAGTAAATTGTAAAACACCAGAACACTATCTTAATTATCCTTTCTAAAGAGACCAAGCAATAATTTGCTTAATCGCAATGAAGGATGAAATAATGTAAGTAATTAAGTAAGAAAGTATTCCCACATGATTATAGACTTTCGTAATAATGTAAGAAAAAAAAAAAGGGAAGAAGATGAGGCATTAAAAATGTATACCATATGATTTCATATAGGAGATATGAAAACAGAAAACAGAACTGCTGATTACAAATAATTACTAAAATATCAAATGGCCCTAGAAAACATAAAACCAATTTTTACCTACATTGTTTCTCTAATCCTCATCTCTTTCAGTCCTGTAGTTCTATAACCTTTCACTGCAAAATTAAACCTGATGCATCTCCTTTTCTAAAATACAGATAAGGAGAAAGCAGTGTAGTTATTTAGTCTCACTGATATGGTTTCCTTTTTCTTTCCTTTTTGATTTTTTTTTAATATAAAATACAGGAAGTTGTCCTTGTATTCCACCACAGAAAAGAGAGTTGATCTTTCCTAGTTGCCCATGTGATTTCAAGAAATCTGTTCAGCTGCCTATTGCATGCAACTGTAAATACTTGATAAACAGATTGTGCTCATTTATTTTTATTTCTGTTCCTAAAATTAAAACTAATGCCTACTCATCTTATCAGCTTAAAATTCAGAAAACAAATTTTCACATTCAATTAATCTTACGTTCCTTGATTAATGTAAAAATAATATTTACCTTCACATATCCATTGCATATTATACTGCTGCGTGAATGTAAAAATGTGTCACAAATCTGAAAATTAAATATTAGCTGCTACCTACAGTAATGTATTAAGCATGATTGGCTTAGAAATGCCAATGAATATGTGACAGAAATTATATGAGCCCACCGTATTTGTTCCTTGAGTTTTTTCTCCCGTATTTTTATTGTGAGGAGTAACAGATGAAAAATATAAGTGTTTGCTAATAGGATTCACATCTTATTATTGGTGCTGATTTGCAGTTTTCCTTAACTCGCCATGATTACTTTTTTAGAAGCTTTCACTTTTCCCCAGCTGATCCTCGTCTTGTTAGGCAGCATTAATGACACTTCAGTCATTGTGGCTTTCAAGCAGAGCCCTTCCAGAGTGAACAGAGAGTTGACATTTCCTGACATTTTCCCAACTAATTACAGGACAAATAATTAAGCATGTTCTCGTATGTAACAAATGAAGGCAAAAGCCGTCTGTCAGCGATGTTGATTGATGACACTCTGGGAGACTTTATCTGATGGGTCCTGCCATGCGGTAGAGGGGAAGCAAATTTATTAGAATGAACAATGCAAATTCTGAGTCATCTCATCCAGTTATGCGCCAAAGCAATATCCATGTCAAGGTGAATGTGACAATGAAAGCAAAATATTTGCATTTTGTGGAGCAGGTTGAAGGGGAAATCAGAGCGAGAAGATGACAGGCCTAATTATTTTGGCTCATACAGGCTAGGACAGCTGTTTCTGGTGTCCTGAACAAGGCTGTCACACAGGTAACTAAATAGGTCTGCATATAAGTCTGTATCCAACACTGTACGGAGATGTCTACCACTAATGACCAACGCTAATGTTACTGCCATCCCTGAAAAACAGTAAATGTGTCACAGTGCACCTTCTGCATGGCAGTCAACATTTCGCTACATAATTACTTGTTAGTGAATTAATTCCTATCTGTCAGTATCTATGCCAGTGTCATTTTTAGACCATTACGAAATTATGCCATCACTATAGCAACTGCAAGCACAGTTAAAAGGCAAAACAGTTCAGATACTCAAGAAAAGTGCCTAGTTAGGCAGAAGACTAATAATGTAAAATTCAAATTGTGATGTTGCTGTCTGCCATCCTAATTTTCTTTATCTTGATTATGCGTTTGATCATTGATCATTAAACAATAATTTAAGGTTTCCAATTTCAATCCATGATTAATATTTAATATAATTAAAACCTCAGCCACAACAGCATCTTTCCTATAAACAGACACACACAGTGCTGTCATTGCAATTAATTAGGAACTAAAAAGTGACATGCTCAAAAATGAATCCTAATATCAGAGTTTACATGCAAATAAGAATAACCAATAGCATCAGGATGTTCTTTTCTACCTGCTTCCTTTGTTGATTGTAAACAATGCCAATCTTAAAATCCTGTATCCTGACTCATTTCTTATTTCTTTATTTATTTCTTGCATGCACTCCATTTATGCAAGGAAAGTCAGGACCCATCTTACCATTATCAATGTCACTTAAGGATTTCAAGATGCCATCTTATTCACAGAAAGATATTCACAGGCTTAAGACAAATTATGTATATTAAGCTGTCTAAAATCTTCCAGACTGTTGAAATTTCAAATGATGTGTAGAAAAAAGATCTGCTGATATCTACAACTACCTTAAATGCATACAAGTCTAAGTTAAATTAGGGAAATCCACACATGGAGAAAGCATTTCTTCATCTGTATCCTCTTCTATTTTATATAAACGTTAGAAGAAAGGAGATCAAATTCATCTAGAAACTTTCAGCACGTATTCGTCATGTCAATCTATGCAATGTGGTGGCTTTTGTTGGAGTGCAAATGTTACAATGGTGCATTTCAAATGATGTATGACAGCAATACGGAGGCCTTGGCTACTCTGACTCAGTGGAAAGAGAATGTAGAGAAACAATATGAAATTCAGGAAATCAATAAGAGGCCAAATGTGTAGATGAGGTTTTTTTTTTTTATTTTAAGAAAAGAAGAAAAAAAATATACCTTATTATTCCATTTTCTTTCCAGTGATAATGTATGGCACTTCAGTTATCTTTTTGGTTAACTTGTTTGAAATAGCTCCCTTGCTTTAAAAAATATATATATTTGTAAAAATAGGGGTTTTTTTCTTTGAATATATCCACTGTCTGCAGAAATGCTGTTTTAAGAAAGTGAATATCTCTTATTTTCTGTCTTTCTTAACATAGATATTGTCTTCATTACTACGACATGTGTTTCTAGCAGGAAAATCAAATTAAAACTGAGTCAATCACATGAAATCAAGGGGAATCTTTGCCAGAAGAAAAACACATAATGATGATAATGCAGGTGTATAGATCATTAATGTTCTGCACTTAAAGTTACCTGACAAATAAATGCTTACTCCGGACTAAAAGAAAGACCCTTTTATGATATGAGGAAGATCATTACTGCCTCTTGCCACACTAAGGGATTTCTTTCACTAAGATCTACAAAACAGTCAGTCATCCTTCCTTCTCACTCTTAACTTCACACAGACCATTAGCACGATGGAAGTGGATAAACTTTGCAAAAATGTCTAACTACAGTATTGTTCTGAGATAGACCACTGCTCTGAAAGTGATGGGAAGATTTAATTTCTGTTCTGCTTAACAAGGTTAAAAGAGTTCGGTTCTTGGTTAACTCTGACCACTAAATGGATAAGAATCAATAGTTCCTCACTAATGCCACAGTAAGGCAACTCCTTTATTGACCTTTCCATTAACACTAAGCAGCTGAAATGCAAAAAATAAATAGAACAACCATTTTAATTTTGGACACCTACCAAATCAAGTGCTTCACTGGGATTTTGGTGCTCCTATGCCAGTCTTCTCATTTATCCACTTGCATTCTTTTACGACCTATCAGATTTCAAAAAACCTCACCTCTTAAGATTTATTTATTTGGTGATCATGTGTAATTAGTGTGTTCAGCCCAGGAAGAGCTAAAAATAAAAGATTTGTAGACATGAAACAAAGAGTTTCTGTCCAATTGAAAAACTTTTTATATGTCACAGTTACTCAGAAACACTTTTCAGACATGTAAACAATGAATTAACTTGGTAGGGATGATATACAAATTTGATACAAAGAGCCAATGGGAGAGTTTCAGTCTAATGATCCCAGTCAATCTAATTAATGTATTCTGCTACATTACATTTTAAGAAGTGACCATTGTGTAATACACTTTGAAATATGCACAAGCTAATGGGATAAGATACAAAAATTATTATGCTGACAGTAAATCATATTACATTCCTAATAAGCATTAACTAGATAACTAGGTCAAAGCAGTATTATCTTAATTGATTTTTCAAAAGAAACCTGACAGAAAAATGTCAATGCTCGAATATTTCTTCATGCATCATTAAAACAAGATTGGCTTTTAACAAAAGAAGAATCCTTCACAGAATTGATTCTTGCTTCAGGCTGCCTGCAAGTAAGTGTATTACATAAAAATCTATACAGGATATTAAAACAACACCACTCTGCAAGACAGTTACAATTAAAAGCTGACACCCCCCCCCCCCCATGTGTCTACTACAGTAGCTTGCCAGTGAATGTATTCAAAGTCTTCAGAGCCAGTATAAACCATATACGAAAATCACTCAGTTTTACTATTTGAGTCAAGGAAAAAAACAATAATCAGAGCTTCTAATTAAATCAGTACATTAATAACTTACCCATTTCATAACTATATAACAATTAAATAAACATGCAAGAAAACAAGAAAAAATACTACCTTGGAGCTATAACCATAAATAGAAGCTCTGCATCTAACGTGATGAACATTTCAGTGTGGAGAGTGGGCATCGTTCTGACATCAGAAATTTCCAATAGTGATTGTGAGGTAAAATGCAATATGCAGAACAAATAATATATAATACCAGCAATAGTACAATACTGTATAGGTTCACACAATAGATCTTGTTGCAGGTGCACATATAGATTGATCAGAGAAAGATTGGCTGATCCATCTAAACACGAGTAGCTCATAAACCCTGAAGTGATGAATTGTAGTACATTTGTGGCTTGGTAGTACATAAGGCATTCGTTTTGTCTAAATAATCACAGTTCATTTGCTTGGATTGTTTGGTTTGTGAAGTTATAAGCAGAAAATGCACATCATAATTTCTCATTATTTTTTTAATGTCTTTTTTTAAATGTACCTTTTATACAAGAACTTTCTTAGAAGTATCTAATATTATTACCAGTTACTCAATGCAAAATAACTTGATGGCTAAACATTTTTTGCCAAGAAAAGCCTGAGTGCCTACATGCATTTTTCAGCAACTAATTTTTTCCCTAATGCTGAGCATATTTTAATGCCCTCCATGCAATTTGTGAGTCATTACCACTTTCAAAAATCAGGAAAGAATGTTAATAGACATTTGAAAACATTATTTCAGTGGCACAAGCTCCACCAAGGCTGATCTCAGCCCTTGGGACAGAGAGAAGGGATGGAGCAAGGTAAGCCTCCAAGTTCTGTGAAGATCTAGACTCCAGAGGATGACTTGGAGAATGAGTCTAATTCAGAAGGCGGCTATCTTCTCCACCAGCTCTGCCCCACTTAGCTCTAGAGAATTTGCTTTTTATACCACCACCTGATTTGAATATTCAGTTTTACATAATTTCTCTGAGATTTCAAAGTAGGAAGAGTCAGGAGTGTAGTCCTGTGAGTCCTAACTCACATCTTTTTAAGTCAGGTGTAAAAGCTGGTGTAAATTTTCTAGGGAAGAATGGGGTCCGACAGTCTTTGTGCAACACTAGCCCAAATTATTATAAATTGTGTGAAAGAGGGTTTTGAAGCAAGTAGTAGTGTGTGCCCTTTTTCTGTTGTGAAATATTTCATCTCATAACGGAGGCATGTTGTCCCTTAAATGATTTTGTAGAAATACATGATGGAAAAAGGCAGGCAAATCCTGGGCAGCTGGTGCAAAGTCACCCATGCCACTTGAATCCTGGTGGCTATTCAGCACCTTTGATCTTTGGATGCAGTAGTGGCTCAGTTTGCTCTTCAAATTACCACAGACATTGAAAAATATTAGGTAATGTGAATGTTTTCAGTTAGTAAAGGAGGCAACTGCAGAGTATACAGTATGCAGTCCATCAGCAAGGCCTAAGAAAGAGGGAGACATCAGGCTGTATGTTTGCTTACTGGAAAGGACTCTGGAGAGCAAATGAACCATAAGGAGTCAATAGCATTTATTAGTAAAAACTCAAGTCCAACTTCCATCCATGTTTGTTATGTTATCATTGCAACCTCTGTACTAGTATAACAAAAGATGTCCAAGCCATTTGTCCCAGGACTTGGCCCATCATTTGTCACTTCCCTATATTTCTTTCTTTTCCAGAGACCTGCAAGACACAGGAGGGCAAGTAGGATCTGCTCTGAAGGCAGGCAGGAAATAATATTTGTAGTGTGGTGGAGAAAGGAGGGAGAAAAGGAAGGTTTGTGGCTACCAGGATGAGGTAAACTGCAGGAAGGGGAGGAAGAAAGGCCACTGTCCTACATTTAAGGCTTCTCTTCCAAGTTCCTCTTCCCAGACATGTCCCACATGTGTTGTCTACTTGCATCATTTTGATCTTAATATATCAACAATTAAATAAGTCACAGTATGATATTTTTGTTGGCTTTTTGGTACTTTGAAACTATGTCAGGACAGAAAAAAAAAGGCAGCATGAAGATTTCTTCTTAGTATTAAGAGAATCACAGGAGTTTTGTCATGTAACAATATTGTTATGAGTAACTTTCTCTTTTGCTGTTGTTTAAACATCACTTAAACGTCTCTCTCTTTTTTTTGTAAAAGCTCAACTTGTGGGCTCCTTTGATCATTTATCTTATGTTCTCATAGCTCCATTACGTATATTACCAGTATCCTACTGATAATATATAATTCAGAAATGCTGTATTTTCAACAGCAGTCATAGCAGGAGTTTGAGAGAAAGAGAGATTGCATGCTTGTTTCACTTTCTTGCCAAAATGTCTGACACTATAGATAGTGGGATGGGAGATGGGTTCTTCAGTGACTTGCTTGGATGTGCTAATGGAATAGTTGATTAATTTTTTTTATGACACTATCAGCTTATTTGATGAATTTATCTCATAAGCCTTGTTTCACCTCTTTTTTCCTTTGAGTTCTTCCATACTCTGGGAAAAGAAAGACTGTTCATTTCCTTTGTAAACAGAAAGGGTTTCACTAAAGTATAACTATTTTGTATCATCAATTTCTTTTCCAAAAAATAAACAGGCTGCCAACTACTGAATATCATCTCAATCAAAAAGAGATCATTTGAAGGATGATTACAAAGATCTATTTACCTTTTCTCAAAACAAAAATTAGGTATTGCATGAAATTATAAAGCAGTTAATTTAAAACAAAAAAGTTCTCCACTGAGTTCACAGATAGCCTGTGAAACACACTGCCACAAAATATCCTTGTGGCCAAGAACTTAGCAAGAGCTAAGAATGGACTGCATATTTCCATAGATTTTCTCAGGTTATCTGTTCTAGTCATGTTGCGTCATGAAGAGGCTGAGGCTGTGAACAGCTTTCACTGTAATTATTCACCCTGACATCGAGGGCCCAAAATCATAAAAGGAAAGTCCACAAGGAAATTAATAATTGAGTATTCAGAAAAGGGTAAATGGAGTTAAGTAAATAAGGCCCTGGGCTACACATTCAGTGCTGCTAAATCTCATCCTTTCCTGGCTGCCTACCCTACTTTCTCAACCCTTTCAATGTGGTCCTGCTGTGAAATGCATGGTGCTCCCTAAGGCTGAGAAGGAAAGGAGGGTGTTGAAGAACTGGAACTGCAGGAGAAGCAGTCAGAGGCCAGTGGGATACTGGTTCAGAGTTAACCGCTAGATTGAGACTAGCAGAAACTATTAGTGATATTCTTGGAATTGTAGGAGAATCTGGAAACTCAGCATAACCTCAGTGAAACCTCCTAATGAGGGAGTGCCAGAAATCACCCTGATCCATGAATATGTAAGACTCAGTAACAGCATAGTAAATGGACTGGGCCGCAAAAGCTGAAAAGTCAAAAATACCTGTTTACCACAGGGAAAAATAAATTGCTCGGCGTTGTTCTTGATTTTTCTTTTTTGTTGACAAGATCTTTTTTAAACTTTTAGGATTGGTAGTCAAAAGAAAGGGTAACACCAGATTTTATTTTATTTTAGTTAATATTCATTGAGCCCCCTCTAGGCATTACTGGTTAAGTTCCTAGAGGAAATAAAGAGATTAATGCAACTTTCAGTAATGTTCATCTAGCTGTTGAATACAGTGTTTAGAATGTAAATTAAACACTGAGTTTTAATTATGACTGTCTTAATGTTATAGTGCAAAAGTACAGGGAAAAAAGGGGACCACTTCAAGATCAGATCCTACGCACTGATCCCTCTGCAAGGTTCCCACAGCAACCAACATTTTCACAGGCAATTGTTGCAGTTAAAATAGTTCACTTACAGGTCAGCTTTTAGTGCTACAGCTCTAAATAAGGTTAAGTATAAGGCTATTTTTCTATGTATAGCTTTAGTTTTCTGTGCTGTTTCACTACAACAGCTGAGGAAAACCAAAGTTTTACCACACAAAAAAAAAAAAAGGAAAGACATATACTCTTTGAAATACAAGTATTGTTCCATTTCACTAACCATCTGTGCTACACTATGGTGACTTCCTCTTTGTCAGTTCTGTATGGCCAAACTCAGTTGGGATTTGGAAGTGAGCTGGACCATTCCTGAGCAACAGCAGCTGACCTATGTGGTCTAGGCTTCTGATAACCATACACTAATTACGACTGCTTCTTGAACAGTTTAATTTCTGCCCTTTTTCTTCTTGTATAATGAGGTAGTCTTAAGTGTAAAGGGAAACTAGCCAACACAGGAAGCCCATTTCCTGAGAAAAGAAGAGATGTGCCACAGAAACATCTGTGTATATATATGCAAGTTGTACAAAGTCAAAATATCGCTAGAAATCCCAGGTCACCAGAATTCAATGTTATTTTAAATCTAACCTAAATTGCATTTTTTTAAATGGGAAATCTAAAATCAAGTGGAATTTTTTGTTTCTCTCCCTGGTGATTTCTTTCTCCCCCTTTTTAGAATTGGGCCTTACAAAATAAGCAAGGCCCCCCGCCCCCCCCTTTCTCTGCCTCTCACTCTCTCTCTTTTCTTGCTTTTCTCTGTGACTTCCATCTTCTTCAGCTTTGGAAAACTGACAGCAAAAATAACCTCAACAACTTCACTACTCTTTGTTTATCTTTCCAAACCTGGACCAATGTTAAGAAAATACAGGATGAAGAAGTAGGAGTGTATGTCTGCGTCTGTGTGTGTGTGTGCATACTGGTAAATTTCTTGAAGCTCTTCATTTGGTTGCCTTGGGATGGAGCACATGATGTACAGGGAGAAACATAAGGTGCTGCATTTGTTTAGCCTAGAAAAGAAAATGTTAATAAGGGGAGATCTAATTGAGGTCTTCCACTTCCTTAAGTAGGAAGCAGGAAGTACAAGACTTATGGTGAAGACAGAGACAGACTTTTCTCTGAGACACACAGCAGAAGGACAAGAGGCAACAGTTAAAGTGTTCAACATATGAATTTCCAATTAGATGCAAAGAAGAAAGCGTTCACAGCAATGGTAGTTTACTACTGGAAGAAGCTGCTGAGAGGTGATGTGGAACCCCCATCCTTCTCATCCAGGACTCAGACAAGACCCTGAGCAACCTTATCCAAATCTGAAGCTGGCCCTACTTGGAGTAGGAATCTGGAAGAGAGGTTCCCTCCAACCTGCACTTTTCTAAAATTCTACGATTTCTGTGACTGCATGGTAAAAGAGTAAAAAACCAGAAATCTTTGCTCTGGAAAATGCTACAGCTTTCACAAAAGTAATTCTTAAAAAAAAACCCTGAACTATCAAATCTCTGTTATTTCATCCCCTCACCTCCCCCCCCCAAAAAAAAAAAAAACAAAAAAGACATTTCACAGAAAATACAAAAGGGAAAAACTGAGACCTACCAGTTATTATATGGCATATAAGACTTTCCAAAATTTGGAATCCTCAAAATCCTAATTTATAAGAAGAAGATATCAGCTGTCGCACTGGTCTTTTCCCCTAATATAATGCTTTTCCCCTTTCCACAGTAAGACTGCAGTTTGAATTCTATAATGTTTACAGCTGAGTTCATGTAGGTAGCAATTTGAGGTTTTAGCTTTATTTTAAAAATGTATTTGAATCCGTGATCTACTGACAAATCTGTTTCTATTCAGATATAGTCTCATTGATTTATCTGTTCAGTACCCAATTCATGAACATCAATGTAGTTGAAAAAAACCTGTGAAGAGGATTTTGTTTGCCTGTTTGTTTTATAACAACTCATGTCTTTTATCCCTTGCTTATGTAGAACTCCAATTAGTTTTAACAGATGATTTAAATCTACAGGAATGACAGGAGGAAGATTGCTTTCTTAATAACAGCTATTTAACATCACTTTGATGTTTAAATGTGTAATGTCACCTACATAAGGAATATCAGGTATCAGTGAATATACCCATAAGGTATTTTTGGAACATGGTGATACCCACTAAATTCAGACTATACATAATTGGCTTTGCCTTAATTGCACCATTTGGACTGTTCAGAAAGTATCCTGTAATTTTCAGATGAACCTACGTATAAAAAGATCTACTTTAACCATAATCATCTCTGAAGTTTAAAACCAAACAATGTGGCTTCAAAGTCAACACACTAATGTCATGGTGTATCAGTCAGTGCATTTGCAAATGCATACATATATATATATATTTGTAAACTTAGTGCATGTGTACCTGTACAAAAGTAATATTGTCCCCAAAAGTCCAAGTCAAGAGATGTGGTAGGATTTGAAACATTGCTGTTTACATGCTCTGTTTTCCTCTACTGTCCTAGTTCCATATAACTTTGGTTTTGCTTTCAGACCTGTGCAACCCTTGCTATGAGGTACAGACCAGAGGAAAAAAGCAAACAGAAAATTATTTGCCACTGCAAAGGCAAGAAAACATTGAAATCTGGAAATTATAAAATTATGGGTCTCACAAGTAAGCAGCAAATATGAATATAAGTTTTGCTAGTTTGGATTTCTTAGTAGGAAGTAAAACAAAGAAAGAACATGACTAGTATGAAAGGGATTTTAAAACTCATATTGATAGGAAAAAATTCTACAAAGATAAAAATTTACATAGATATGAAATACACCTTGTTCAGCTTGTTAATAATGTTTTATGCTATAAATACACTCAAGTCAGCAAAACCAGAAATATTCTTCAACAATATGGGTTAATAATAAGGAAAGTATTATTAGTTAATCTAAAAGCATAATGGTTTAATAAATATTTCCAAAGTGAATGCCTACTTCAACAGTTCTTCATTGACATTATTTAATAGGTCAGGAAACTACTTAATTTAAAAATTCATACGCCAAATAATTCCATGTAATCAGACTGACTTATCACAGTGGCAAGTAACGATTTAATCTATATTCTGTTTTAGCCTAGTCCACAGTGGCCTCTATATACATATTACAAAATGGTGCAATGATACCAAAGATAATGCGATACTAAATTATGGCAAAATTCATCATTCAGGTATAAAATTCTTACATATAGTCAAGTTCAAAATGTCAAAAAATGCAGTATATTTATAAATGGAAAATATGCATCTATTTTACAACTTTTTAATGTGAGAACATGCTGATTTAACTTTTTTTTCCTTTCCAAATAAATTAGGTCTGTAAGAAAACAAGAAAACCTTTGTTTCTTGGTAGTTTTCTTAGAGGAGGATGTTTCAAAGATATCTTGTTTTACAAATAGTACAGCAAAATGATAAGAATGGATCACAATAAAACTGCTTATGTCTTTCATTTGCTATCTCCTTACAAACTCTTTTAGTATTGATGTAATAATATACTTACAATAAATAGCAAGGAATGCCTAATATTAAACAAAATATTACATTCAAATCCATTTATGTTACATCAAATAATAATATAGAACAACACAAATCTTGTTCCACAGCCATCTGCAGTGAGAGAAACCCTTGACAATAGCAGAACCAATGTGATTTCACTGTGCAAAATGGAAATCTAGATACCAGCAAGTAGGGATGGTCAGGTATTCTTCAACAAAACTTTATTGTGAGAAAAAGCTGATTCATCCAAACTAAAACTTTCCTCTGGAACATTTCTAAAATATTTTCATTAAGAAGTGTTTCTCCAGGTCCGGGATAGGACACCTTGTCAGAAACAAAGCCCACAATCCTATGACTACGGAGAACCCAGCACTCCCAATGTGAAAGAGGTAGCTCCTCTCAGGCAAACCTAGGATTTGAAAATGGAGCTCCAAGCTCCTCTCTGGATAGCCCAAACCTCAGGCTGCCAGGAAGACTCTCATATTTTTGCCCAGGCATTCCTGAACTGTGCCAAACATGCCTGGCACCCATAACTTCTGTATGCAAAATGAACTGGATGCAGCCAGAATTCGTTGGGCATTTTGCACGTGCATGGAAGTATTCATTGGAAGATTGACAGCACCAGTTTCTCTGGGACTTCTGCATGTCCTGACTGCTCAGGGCCACACACAGGTGGCATAAGGAGGATGCACAAGAAAATCCAGGCCTATGGTAGATCCAACTATCATTCTGAGCTATTTTAACTACCTAAGGTTTTAAGATTATCGCAGTGTGGGATGTGGACAACTGTCATTGTCAATAAGCTCCAGGAAATGGCCTTCTAGCTTCTAGCCAGCCTGACCAGGTAACAACACTGGCCACTTGTGCCCATTAACACTGGAGGGTTTGGTGCTTGGAGGTCAGAAATATGCTCCTTGAGATGTTTGGTGAAGACTGTTTCCTTTCCTTGTAAATGATGATTGTCATATATTCAGGTACCTTGTTGCTTTGAGTTTGCCACTGTTATAGGACATGCAAAAGGGTTTTTATTCCTCCTAATCCTAGCAGTTATCTCCAGGAGACAATCTGGTAATAAAGACAGCTCTTGAGAATGAGTACATGAGTCCAAATGAACAGGCTAATGTTTATGAATTTTAAAATATCAAAAGTAAAAAAAGTTAAGTATGACCTTTACCTTTTTGTTTCATTAGGGACTGTGAATAATGTAGCTTTCTAACAGGGAAAAAAATGCAACTATTGCTAATATCTCACTGCAAACAGTTAGACTGCATCTGAAGGCAGATTGCCCTATATAATTTTCAGATAGGCCATTTAAAGACTAATGTTATGAATTTTCCATGACTTCAGAGCACTGAGTATCTAAGTGTCATGTACACATTGCTCACAGGTTTATTTCTGGTATAAGTATGTAAACAAGAATGTGACCAGTTGTAAGAACAAGAAAAACGTATGTGAGAAATATTCAATTTCCACTATTCCTCTGCAGTGCTTCTTAGGAGGCCTGAATCCCTTCTGCTTCTGAGATTTTTAACAATTTGAGTACTAAATGAACAAGTCGAATTTAGTGTAGTTATACCATGAGAAAAAATAGCCTTATCTCATGGGGGAGCAGCAGAATATTGTGCAGAGACCATTCCCCTGACATCAACTGTGTTTGGCAGATGGTGCTGTCAGTTCAGGTCTGTGTTTATTCTATCATGCATGTGGTAGCATATTTTAAAATGTACAATCTCATGTATTATCTATGGGCTAAAAGCATGCAACACAAGCAGAACTATATCAGAGGAGTTAAACTTCTGTAAACAACTAGCAGTGGTTGTGTAAATGCTATTTTCTTGACATAAATAACAGAAACATATGGCCAGAGACAGGAAGTGGGTGATACCTGGATAGATTGATATCCTGCTAGACAAGTGGCTATATTTATGACATGATTCTGCCTGACAGTGAAAGAGGAGGGGAGGAGAGCTAATGACTTTTTCATGAACTCTCTGACAACATACATTTGACCACTGAATAGCTTTGCCCAACAATCTGATTCTCTGCATTGTTGTTAAATATGTTCAATGCAGATGAAGAAAATATTGGGGTCAGAAGTAGAAGGTAAAACTCCTATTTGCCATTTTCTTAGGGCAAGTTATGTTGAAACAACATTGTCATTCTAACATTTTAGTACCCACATGACTTCGAAACACTAGTCCTTTACTGGAGAATACAAGTCATGGGCCAGTAGTGTCCTGCTGTAAATATTCTATTCCTGTTATGGCCTGAAACTTAAAGTCAGAGGTTTAATACCACAACACCTATTTTATAATCCTGCTTCCTTCCTATTTCCTGATAAAAATCCTGGTTACAATAAGTTTAAACCCTTCAGCATACAAATCACCACCTTCTCATATTTGACTGTAACTCATTGAGCATTACTGTATCATAGGAAAACACAACTCCATACATTTTCAAATTCTGCCTTTTACTACATGTGACTCCTCCACAACACATCAGAACAGCAGAATGTAATGTTTCTTGTTTCTGAGCTATTCTGTTCTCAAAATTATTCAGTTTACAAAAACACATGACACTTTCTGACAACTGGATGAGATTTCTTCCATCCAGTTATAAATGTGGGCCAAACTAGGTTTTCTGGCACATCTAGGCAACTGCTTTTCACTCTAATTCTGCCCTCAGCAATAAAGATTCAGTTGTCTTCTTTTCAGCACGGCTCTGTGTCTAGAGTCTACCATAACTTCCTGAAGTGTATGCTTATTTGCTTTTAAATTATGTTCATGTTATACTAGAATCTCCTCTAGATTGCTCTTTCAGTTGTAATGGGTCTGCAAGGAGAAGTTTGGGTAGATAAAATTTGAATTTTGTGACTAATGCCGATGGATTATTCTCTAGTAAATGTAAGAAGAATGACTCTTGTAGACAGGTGTTTGAACATTGCCTTTTCAGTCTCACTTACATCTAGCTAAAATAGAAAAATGTCAAAGGAAAACATACATAAATAGAGAAGTCCATTTGTGATGAGGAAGTTAGCAGGATTGGTTCTTAAACAAGAAGATGCAGAAAGAAACTATCTTCAGGAATAAATCTACTTTTGCAAAGCAATTAAAAAAAAAGACTGATTCCAGAATTCACATTGAACTTGCAGAGCATGAAAAGGAAGCTGTTGAAATGCTAGTGTCCTGGACCCAAATCCTAGAACCTTTAAGGAAAACTATTTTTAAATGAAGCAAAATAGGGCCTAGCACACTTGAGGTTCAAACCACCCTTTTCATCCGATTCAGATTATGACCATCTGGGATACTCAGTCATCTTTTCCTGTGTTTCTGTGCTTGGGTCTGATGAGGTCTGTCTCACAAGGGACCCCAGAGGGAAGCATGCCCATTCTTTACAGTACCCTGGTTGTTAAAATACAGACCCACTATGTGGGAGGCCAGAGCTCAAATTCCTGCTTTGCTTCAGCAGGCCTCAGTTCACATTTCCTACACCTCTGTGAAGTGCCTCATCAACACCAAATAGTGTATTCCAGGGAGTGTGCATGTTTGTCATATCCTCCTATTGCCTCTGTTCCACTATGCTCGTCATCGTTAAACATCCACTGGTGCAGGAATTCAACATCCAATGGTTTAGGATCCTTACAAGCAACAACCTATGTTTTTAGCCACATTACAATACATATTTAAATACTTATATAAAATGTAATTATCAAGAAAACACTTTTGGCTAATCCTCCCCATTGTCTGTTGGATCTTGACATTCAATTGAATCAGAGGAAAATAAAGAATTGACTGTGTGTTAACGTTAAGAGCTGAGGCAAGCATCCTAGGTTTGTATGCAGCATTTCCAAAGGGCCAGTGGCCAGGTCTTTGACCCAGTGAGACTTTTTTTCTGTGTACTCTTAGCATGGCTTTTGTGAAGCAGAAGAAAAAGAAACTGCCCAGATTTTCTAGACAGCAAGTGAAAAAGTACCACAAAGAGCAAGGGGACCCCTGGGTGAGTCTTGCACATCCTAGGCTCCCTGTTATATCAACTCTTAAAATCTAGACCCCAAGAACTAGAAATTAGATATGTTCCTCAATTATAATCTCCAGCACTGTGACATGTTTGCTGAACACCTTCTAACTCGTATCAAGCTACATTATTTAATTAATAAAATGACATTTAGAACTATAATTAGCACATAATCACTTAGTCACCACCTGCTGATAACTGGTCATGATTTCAACATCTGAGTTAGGGCTGATGTCTGAAATATGTTGTGTGAATCAAGAATATTTACATGCACATTAATAATCATATTCTTGGCATCTCAAACAATCTGCATGTAAATGCGGGGGAAAAAAGCCTCTTTTCCCACAGAGTTCCTCATTATCTGCTTCAATGGGAACATTTAATCATTTCTAAGACATTGGGGAAAACCAGCAGTGGCACAGACACTTTCTTTGAGTTGGTGATGCTGTAGGATAGTTGTAAACAGAAGGAATCACTCATGTAGTGTAGTGTCCACGAACTGAGCAAAGCACCTGCATGGGGAAGTGTTGGCAAATTGAACTTGTGTGTCATCCCCTGCTACTTTCAGAGAGGCCCCTTGAGTGCTTTCTAGAAAACAAAAAAAGAGGAAACATATGTTCATGCAGAGCTTGAAACTGGAGGGAATGCGCAGCAGTCTATTAAATGCATAAAGGTTGATTTGCTGATTTCTTTCTGTTGCTAATTTCTATGCACCTTGGATCCTTTCACTGTATGTCTGACTGCATGAATTGATCTGGTGAATAACAGAGAGAATATTCATTATATGTGAGAAAATCACGTTTGTAAAGATTCCTTTAAAATTTAAATTCTTTTTAAGGACTGTCAACATAAGAGAAGATGTCTTCATAGTTCTACACATAGGTGGTATTTTTTTCTCCTAGTTTGATTTCCCAGAGAAATATAAGATAATACTCACCAAAATATTTCTTGAGAACTGATCACATTCAACCATTGTGTATGGATCTGGAAAAGTGTTCAGTTTCCACCAATGTCATATTAGCCAACAGTGACACTTAGTTTGGAAATACAGTAAATCAATTGAAAAATGACTCTAAAATAAAACTGATGGTGTTTCAACTTTAACTCAATCTTCTAAATATTTTTAAAAAAGGGAGAGAACCCCTGAAAAGTCCTCCAGCATTCTTCCGAAGACTAGCTTTTCTTTTTTCCCACATCATTTTGCAATGTGCATATCAGTCAAGTCTTCTCCTGTGCCGTAAGGCCTGAGGAGTGTGAGGATCAGTCAAGTTTTAAGATTTATTTCTTTCTGCCTCATGCTGGGCAGGACAGGGGTACCTGGCTCTCATCGCAGCTCAGTTTTTGTTTCTCACCCATAACTTCATTTTGTTCCTCAGCCATAACAATACCCTGAGCTATTACAAGAGGCAGCTTGGTGTAGGTTTGTTCATCTCAGAGGCAGAAGAAACTCTTGTTTTGTGTGGGGAAGTACTAGAGCTACACCAACTATCTGCCAGGCATTACCTCTGTGGACCCTTTCCAGCTCTTTCATGTTAGTAGGGCTGGTATAAAAAAAAGCTGCAGTGAATCAATGAATCAGCCAAATGAGCAAGCTGTGAAAAACCTTCTGGTTGCAGCATAATCTTCCCTGGGATGTGCAAACTTTAGTGAAAATCAGGCAAACATGAAAACCACCTGTACAAACTGGCGAGGTTTGTACATGTTACATTTCCACAAAGGTATCAAGTAATACAATGCTTACTCTTTCTTTGCACTGCATAAGTAGAAACATCTTGATATGTCAATATTCTACACAGAAACAAACAACAGGAAAGGAAGAAAAAAAGGAAAAGAAATAAATTTCAGAGCAACATTGCTTAAATTTCTATATACAAATTTTGAAAACATAGGTTCTTATTATACTTTTTGCATTAATTTTCATGATAATTTTCTTTCATTCTTATATTGTTTTCAACTCAGTATCAGACTGTTTTACTTTATTTGAAATATAAGATGTGAATAAAGATCTTAAATATATCATAAAACCCAGTCCCTTTCGTGACATTTAAAAAAACCTCTGGAGTCAAAAACAGAGTACTTTAGAGCCATTAGCAGAAAACTGCTTAACTACAAATGGCCTGGTTGGTATATAAAATGCTTAATGTTAAAGCTGTTCCCAAGGTAAACATTCTGTAGTGGCTTTACAAATAGTGCATAGTAAAAAAATAATGGGATCTGTAATTGTTCAGTCATCTGCACAATATAAAAGTTAAGTATCTTAACCACACACAAAATGTGTTCGGGCCTTGTAATGTTAAATCTGGTATCTTCTGCACTTTGTGCCTGTTGTTATAAAACAAGGAGAAAACAAGTTGTCTATAGAGAATCTTATGCAGTGCTTTCCCATATGTCAGTCTCCAGGACAAGGCAATATTAATGTACGAGTGGTCAGCTCCTTTCATATACTACTAATGTACTGGAAAGTCTTCCGCACTTGGTGCTTTCCTTCATGTCTCAGGACATACCGTGCTAGAGCACTTCCCCATGCAGAACAATATGGCCTTCTCTTGGAAAAGCCCTCTGGGCTGATCATTGTCAGGTTATGTTATGTTTTAACAGTAGGCACTTCAATGCTAGTTTTGTGCAGAGTTGTAGCAGGAACAAGAGGTCTAAACAAACAGAAGGGCCACTAGAGCCCTTTCATTTATCATCCTAACTTGACAGAATGCCCTATCTATTCCCTGGCTTTGCTGAATTTTACACGTTTCTTTTAAAACGTCTGCTTTTTAAAAGTAGCTACCATTATTCTTGGCCCTTCTGCATAAGTATTTTCTTCCCTACTGTTTAGATAAGTCTCAGAAATCTGAAGGAAAATGTAAAATCAGAGGTTACTGTCCGAAAGGTTTTAATATAGCATAAACAAATATTTTTAAAAATAGTGGTATTAATACTTACGTAGCATCTTTTATCCAAATATGCTATGAAGGCATGAATTAATTAGTGTTCACATCACAACACCCTTGTGAATTAGTTAAGTTTTATTATAGCAAATATTCACAGGCGGAAACAGATATAAAGAGAATATAAATGTTGCCTAGGTAACACAGGGAATGGCAAAGGTGGGATTTAAGCCCAGTTTTCTTCCCGGTGCTCATTAAAAACATTCCCTCTTTAATAACTGAAAGCATACTGTCAGTCCATCTTAAATGAGCGATTGCTTAAAAGAAGAGTTGTGATAAACATTCAACTTTTCTTAAAAACATAGTTAGGAAATGCTCCTTGAGAAAAAATTCTCAGTTTAAGTCTGTTCAGGTAACTAAGAGCTCACTCAAAAGTTAGTCACAGCATTTTCCCACTGTCTGTTTGCCAGTAACAATGGCAATACAGTTTGGAAAGATATTTTTTAGAGTTTCAGATTGGGTTCACTGCTTTTCGTCATGCAGCTGAAGCCAAGTATTATTTCAGTATTCATCATTCAATATTCAGTATTTCTGTATTTTGAATGAACTTTCCTCATGTGATCATAAAGGGACTTGTTTCCCAGTGCTGAGACAAGAAAGATGTATCCCCAAGAAGTACTGGCAATACGTTAAAAGAAATGCAAAATATTTTATGTGGAAAAAGAACATGAAGTCAGAACTCTGCTGGAGTGATTTATTTAGAAGAACTACTTGGACCAGACACAGGAGGTCTTTCTGCCTGATGGTAATGGAATATATTTTGCTCAATTTTAGAAAGGAATTGGTTTGGGTGGGTAACGATTCTAATAAAGGGTGAGGGAAAATTTATGAGTCTGAAAGGAAGATTAGTAGCATGGGAGATTTTGTATTTGGGGTATGAAAATATGCTACCTTTGTTGGGAGTAATGCTGTTTTGATGGAAAAGTGATTAATTTCCTGAGAGTTGCAAGGCACATCTTTAGTTCAGAGAAGGATGATGATGGGGAATGTTAAATACTTCAGTGTATTTGTGAGAATTATGTGGGATTCAAGCAAGTGTTGAATCTGTGAGATTAATGGGGAATTGGTGGCACAGGGGAAGGATTAAACGCATGTAGTCATGGGGTTGGGACCTGAGAGACTCAGAAAGATTGGATTGGGAGGCACCACTTGGGTCATTGAGTCCATTTGTTCACAATCTCAGCTAACTAAGTGATAGATGTTTATTTTAGATTTATCCACATAACATTTATTCTGCTTTCTTGCACCTATCACATTTCTCCGGACCAAAGGAAAATTAAGATCTTTAGTAAAAGTCACAAGTACAGTGTACCACAGAAAGGACACAGAAGAGGTTACGGTCACCTCCAGTAGCTAAGTCCCTGCATTATCAGGGAAGCAATTAAATAAAACTCTCAAATGAGCCTAGAAAGCAAGTACCATGCTGCATAAGACAAAAGTGCATCAAATTTCAAGTAAGGGAAATCTTTTCTTCTGAAGCCAAACCAAGCAGTCATTTCACCCCAGGTAAATGAGAAAGCTACAATAGTATGGCACTGAACATTAATTGTAGTAGAATAACAGTAGAAATATCTGAATATCCTGCCTATTCATTTTCGGTAATTATGGCCAATTTCCAACACTTCAGGGAAACTTTCCTTCCTGAAAAAAAAACCCACCTAGTTTATCAAGATATGGAAATATTCCTTCCTTGCTTCCAGAGGTAACTATCAGAGGTTCAAGGCATAAGATTAATGCAGTCTATATGCAATGTAAACAGACAGCACTCAATCTTATTTCAACCTGCTTGGAACATCAGATACCTAATAATTCATATTACAAACCTAATCTCTTTTTTTCCCAGAATTCTCTTTGTGAGTTTTAAAATCTTTCCTTCTTATTACCATCTTACACTTAAGTTCCTACTCCACTGCCCTATTTGGAAACTGGAAGTTCATTTCTTGGATGGTTAGAGATCATCTAGCTAGCAAGCTAAATGTATTTATGACCAATTTATTATAATTTCTCTTATGTTGATTTAATTCTTTTACTTAAAAAATCTTCTTCCTTTTGAGTATTTACCCCTGACTGCATTTCAGAGTTATTATATTCCTTCTAAACTTTTTAAAAATAATGCTAAAGAAGCTAGATCTTTTTAATCTGTCTTCATAAAATAGCTACTGCATGTCCCTAATAAATCTTCCCTGCATTTAGGTCTATATTTTCTGAATACAGATAACTAGTCCTGCATATAATATTCCTAATGAAGTCTTATGATTGTCTTCCCTGATGGTACTAGTAATCCTGGTCTGTGATAAAATAACCTAGTCTAATGTGTCCTGGGAACTTGCCATTCTTTTTCACAACTGCATCACAATAGTTGCATCCTTACATATACCCAAGTTTTCCTTCATTTCATTAATTTCCAATTGATAAGATCCCAGTCCCCAAGCTTCTTGTTGTCTGGACCCAAGCACACCACATTGTGTTCCATGATAATAACTTCCATCCTCTTTCTGTCACTCTGATCAACTAAGCTATCAAATTCCTTTAAGGTACTTTTATGTCCTCAGTAATGGCAATAACTTATATTGTCCTAAACAATCATAATTGCCCCCCAAAATCATAATCCTGTGAGCAGGAAAGATAGGTAATTCTTGCAGCTTGTAATTGATATTTTATTTGCACTGTAGTTTCTAAGAGCACTACTGAGTGCAGAGCACTCGTGCATGAGTGTACAACTATGACAAAATGCTGTTTCAGCTTTGAGTCAAATAGTTCGAGCGACAGTAGTGTGTAAATCCAAACAGATCAGGTGAATAAAAGATAATAGTGAGAAAATTTTGATTGACAGCTGCACCTCAGTGACTACTTCTACTCTTCCAAAGGATTTTGAGCACAGATTCTGTGGTTGGGATTTGGAAGCCAGCAGGGGATCATTTGTAAGTTTTAGTCTTTTTGATCCCTGACCCAGTGGGCAAGGAAAGACTTGTCAGGAAAAACAGTGTGTTTGGGGGAGCAGCTAAGTACAAGATGCTTAGTACCAGTTAGTCTGATCTAAATATTGTTTTAGGATTTCAGCTGACCAAGATGTTGTCCTATTCATGCTGTTTAATGTGCAATAGGATTAAAGGCATGCATAATCTGAGCATGTATGAAACCCTCGAGACCCAGTTGAATGGCATGCTGAGGCTTTTGGCTCAGATCCTACCCAAGAGGTATTAATTTGGGTATGAATCAAATGAGGCTGGGAACTCGTGCAGTTGTGCTTGTTACATCTGATGTCAAATTTAAAGTCTCTCAGCTCTAATAAAGCACGTTGTCCAACTTGTGAGATTGCATTAAGAAGGGCATAGTAATAGTATTTAATGCCTAGCAGGTCTGCAGCTCTGTGGAGTGGAGATGATTTCAAGTTCACCAACCTTTCCACCCTTCCCTCAGTGCTCCTGTCCCACAGACAACAAGCAGTCTCCCATGTCTCTCCTCTCCTTGGTCTTCTAAGGAAGTTTCTGGTAATATATCAAATGAAACACAGAGGATTTGAGAGAAATAATAAATAATTATGAGCCAGATTGAAATGTCCTTTGCTCATAGTGGTTGCTAGGACTACTAGCAAGAGAAATTACTTATGAATGCAAGTAATGGGTTTCCAGTGTTTCAGTTTACACAGAAGACTGGATTAAATTGGAGTGCCTAGGCTGAAGTTCCTCTTTCATGTGACATTTAACCCTAATGGTACATGAGCACTAACTTGTGGCTTGAATGGAGATGATGGCACTAGTGACCAGGTCTGGTAGACAGTAGACAAGAAGAGAGGTGACTGCAAGCTGGTGCAAGGCAATTGGCTAATGAAAACAAGATGCTACCAGTGGAAACAGCATGCAAGTCAAGGAAACAAGTAAAACTTCCCATATGTCATTTATGTCCAATATTGAATCCAGAGTTTTCAGAAAGAAGAGAGCTGGAATGCTTTGCCAAGGTCAGGGGAGTTCTACTCAATTGCTTTCATCCTCTTCTTTCTCTAAGATGGCAGCACTCTCATTCACATAGTATGGGACCTTCCTGAATTCTCCAACGGCCTTTTGTATAGAATAATTTAAGATTGTTCAAAATTTTATTTAAATGATGAACATCTCTAGCTATGAAATACACTATACCATATGTCTGGGGAGAACAGAATCCCTTAGGAACAGAATCAAGAGTTTTCAAATGGATGCAATGAATATACACAGTGCTTTTTTTCTTCTACTTTTTTTTTTCTTTTTTTTATTTTTCTCTCAATTCTGTATGGAATTAACATTTCAGGTATATAAGAGAAATTTCTGTAATCAAAGCATACACTATATTTGAGGTAAGATTATTATTTAAAGTACCTAGCAGACAACATTGTAATATACAGTAAAAACTAAAAAGTGTTCAATTACACTTTTTAAAATGAAATGATTTTGTGGTTACTCATAATCCAAAATAGTGGATTATGAGTATTATTATTATGAATCCAAAACAAGAAAATAAGAGTTTTAAAAATTTTTCATGGGGAAATTGTAAATAAGTACAAACAGTTGATATTAGTAAACTTCAAAAATCCATTAAAGAGAGATTTGGAAATTTAATAGTATTAATTAAAACAGCACTATCTGGACCAACTTGATATCCTAAATCAGACACAAACATTTCATTCTGTAGAGTCATATTGAATCAGGTTGATGATTACAACTCTTCTTTCAAAGATAACATTCCTTTCAACTCTGAATACCGAGTCAGACAACAACTGCATAAGAAACCAGCCCAAATCTTAACTGGAATCCAAACTTGATTGGTGTACAAGATTTACTGATACTTTACCTTTATTTAAATGAAGTTTTAGTGAAAATTTGAAGTGAATTACATCTAGGAAGTAGGGAAAGTTTTTTGTTTTCCAGCAATTATTTTGATATGACTACAAATGGGGAAATTTTGTTATTCATGATAAGGACATGAAAATAATGTTTCAGGCAGGGATTTTCTATACTTAAGAGGAAATTATGTGTGACGACAACTTGACCATATGAGTCAATTTGGTTAAACTGATAAAATGCTGGGTGCTGTCTCTAGTAAAGAGTAAGTACATATGCTGAAAATAAGTTAGGCATCAAATTAGAAAAAGATAAAAAAAAGCATACATGAAATTATTTAAGTTAATCAAAGGCAAGGAAACAGAGACAGATGAGTAGATTTGCACTAGATAATGAATAGCATAATGAAGAAAGACTTTGAGGTAAGTAAAATGCTTTCTTTGTGTTAATCCTAATACTGGAAGATGTAAGTTGTGCCCTGCTGCACTAAGACTTGTACTTCTATAATTTGATACTGTTAGCATTGTCTTCAAGGTGCATTATTTCTTTGAAAGCCATGGACCTCAGACCTAATTCTACTTACCTCAGTGCATGTTAGAGGAACAAGATTTGAAAGAAACATTTGATGGATATCCTTTAGGAACACTCAGTTGAATACCACTAGCTAGGCAACTCTTTTAAGCCCTTAGCTTTTAAGAAGGTGGTAATACAGCATAGAATCATTAAAGTTGGAAAGGACCTCTGAGATCATTGAGTCCCACCTGTTAACCTAATTGCCTGGTCTACCTCTAAACCACGTCCCTAAGCACCACATCCACACGTTTTTTGAATACTTCCAGGGACTGTGATTGTACCACTTCCCTGGGCAGTCTGTTCCAATGCCTAACCAGGCATTGAGGGACAAGATAGAGTAGACCTTTTTGATTAACAACAACAACAAAAAAGAAAACAACAACAAAAAAAGACCTGCTGATTACCAGGAAAAGTATTTACACTAACACATGTAGAAAAAAGGTCTGAGGAAAGCCAAAGGAGCTCCAGAAAAAGAGGACTTGTGAGCAAACAGAGGCAAAACTCTGAAGTAATTGTTAAATAAAACCATTAAGTGACTAGACTTGAATATTCTTGTTACATTAGTTCCTCTTGGAGGGAAGGAAGATTCCTTCATTTCTCTCAAAAGAGAAAGAGTTTGTGACATGAAAGAGCTCTGACAGTTTATGCCTCACAGGTGAAAATTCATTCCAGTTACATTAAAACAAGATTATTCCCTCCAAGCAAAATTAAGCCCAGCATACTTGCTTTTAAATAGCAATGAATGTAATAAATATATTAATAGCAGTCCTATCATCTTGACAATGACATTTTGAAAAGAGGTAACCTTGTCCATCTCAGTGGAGGACTATATGAGTTCAGCAATGCTCAAGAGGGGCTTCCAAAACATAGATATCCTAAGGACAGTGCCATTCTGCCGTCTTCCCTCAGATACCCTCTAGAGAGGAACAGCTTGAGATATCGGGCTCAGGCATCACATTATGTTTCTTATCAGCTGCTTCAGCTGGCTCCTCACTCCACATGTGGGTGTTCAGGATTATTTACTGATCAGCCCATGCCCTTTAGAGAGATATTAGGAACACTGGGTTTTAATTGTTGTCTGAGGGACAAGCACTGAAGAGTTAGGTGCTGCCTTGATTAATTTGTAGGTGCTTAACATTATTCACCGGATCTAGTTTATGGCAACACTTAACATTTATCACACCTCAATCCTTCTGTGGCTTTACCCTTTAGTATAGGATGCGCAAAGCAGCCAAAAGCAAATAAAAATGGGACCCAAAAAGCAAAAGATAGTACCATATTGTGATACTCTGTTTCCATAAAACCTCTGTCAAAACATTGCCCAAAGTAGGATGTGAAATGAGAGGAAAGAGTGGAAAAGATTTTATTAGCAACATGCCCTATTAGCAACAGACGCTTACTTGTCTTTGTGGAAAGACCCTTGGTAATGAGAACATCCAAAAAGAAAAGAAAATAAAAGAAATTGTCACTATGACATCAAAGTAATTAAAGCCATTTCACTTATTACTGACTATTTGCTTAGGGAAATTATTCATTTTATCAGAAACAGAACAACCACAATTTAATAATTGCATTCTGTGCAAAGAAAGACTGATAGGCACAATAAGATCTTCCTATTTAAATGCATAACAGGGGCGTGGGTGCATAACTGACATTGTTATTCTTTTAGTTTATAAAACATATACAAAAAGATAGGTGCCTGGCATTCCAAATACTGTGTAGTTAAATTACAAACACTATATCAGCTGAACCTATTAACTAATCCCACGAGAAAGCCTCAACATAAATCCAAACACTACCACACCAGCTCGGTACTTCAGTACAACTCCTCAAATCCTCTCTCACAAATCCCACTTAAATAGACTAGTCCTGCAGCAGTGTGTCTCTGGAACGAAAAGGGGCTAAGGGCCACAACAGGGAGAATTTTCTGCAATGGCAGGATTCCCTCTGTTTTGCCATAGCCCTTTATATTTTAAATCCAGAGGACCTCAGTTTTCTAACAGCTCTGTGAATTGCAACTTGACCAAGACAGCATAGAAAGAAAGGGACTTCTGACAGAAAAATATCCTTTTCCTTATCCATTTAAAGAACCAGATATAATTTCCATCTGGAAAAGGTGAAGCAGTCCTTGCAAACAAGTGGACAAAGTTTTAGGGAGACCTTGGTTCAAAACTATATGTTAGAAGCTGACTATCTTCTCCATGTTAGTCTTGCTTCCACTGTTTTTTAGGTTATAACCTCAACTAAAACTTGGTGCTCTAATGCGACACAGATATGGATGATTGTAGCATCTACACTGATTACAGAACAAATGTAGTCTATTCTCTGGGTTTTCCTCTTTTTTTCTATATCCCACTCCCTGTGGATAGAAGAAATTTCAAGGTACTTCAAAACACTGCTCTTTGAAGATGTCCTATTGTCTGGAATGTCAAAAGTATATAAACCTGCAATGTGCATCTAAATATCTACTTTGGAATGACCTGCAGGTAGGTGAAACATCCAGCAGCAAGTGATAATTTAAAGATGGTTTACTATGTTCTTATGGAATGTCTCAACCTGGGCATCATTGATGCTGATAAAGTCTGAAATCATGATATAGTTAATGTAGGAACATATAAAAAAAAAAAAGGTATGTGTTTGTGTGTGCACATGTAAAATAAACATGATTATCTTACATTAGGTGTGTTAAATTCTCACATACACTCTGTAGCTATATACAGTTTTGTAGTAATACATAATAAATTATAGTAAGGAAAGGAAAGAAAATAGATGTATAGCTTTAATTTTGGGGAGGCTTGTTGAATCCCTGTATATTTTCTCTCTTCAAAACTAGCTCACAATAACTCGTAAATCATCTTTCCATCATTGGAAAGAACTTCAGATTGCCCCCCTCCAGCTATTCCGTGGTTGAACTTAAAAAAAAGTAATCCTTGAATAGTATGCATTATTTTTTAAAGTCAATAGCTACCCTAAGTTATTTAAAAACGTCCATTACATTCTGAGTTATTTTTTCGTCTCATTTACATCTGTGAAAATACATTTGCTTTTCTATGCTGAAATACATAGTGTCATTCATAGTAATTTAAACAATACTCATAAAGAAGAAAAGAAAGTATATATCTTTGTATTGAATTATTCTGTACTGAAGTATTGTGTTTACATTTACTTTCAAAGTAAAGTTGAAATAATTATATTACCAACGAAGCTAGTAATGTAGCCATTAGTGGATGGATAAAGGTACAGACCTGTGAACAAATATGGCAGGCCAAATCTTAGTAAATTAAGTATTACAACATTTCAAAACACTGTTTTCCTGCTATAATGTATAGTGTCACTTGATATTTTAATCACAGTCAAATATTTTATGCACTACAGAAGCCATCAGAATATTTTGTGCAGGCATACCATCTCCAAAAATGTCTATAAGCACATAACATAACGTTCTGTGTCATAGAAAATGTAGTTTTAGACCAACATCATTCCAGTGAAGCCAAAGTCAAAATAACTTATACTGGAGGAAGCAGGATTGACTTTTACTATAGTTTCAAACAATAATCCAGTTTCTCTACTAACTTACTTTCCATTCATTAATTACATTACAGATTAAAACAATCAGTAGGGAAAAAATCCCATACAGTGTAAATTTTACTTTGTTTCCATTTCTTATTTCAGCCTATAACTTTAGATATAATTAGTTATATTAAAGCTCTGAAGAATAAGGCTTCCATTAACAGTGATTTAGCAAATGCTTTTGAATTTTAGTCTTACACTACATAATTATACTTACATGAAATATAATTAATGAGGAAAATGTCTCAGATGTGTGGGCTAGGAAGGCAAATATAACTATCCTTTATTGTGCCTTCAAGGTTAGAATTATTATAGCACTTATAATTTTATTACAATTACCCATAATGAGACTCCACATGCGTGATACAGTCTACATGCTTTTGACATTAGAAGTTTTCAAAATGCCTCATTAAGTATTTTACTCTATATTTATGTGGTTTTCCTCCACCTCCCATTTTTGGTGGCCATCTATTCCATGTAAAAGCATACAAACTTATTTAAAAAATACTACCATTAAAGATCGTAAAATGATTACAACGAATAGATATTAAGATGTCACAGCTGTATAACCTATTCCTTTTATGTACTCCCATGCTGAATTGTTTTATGACCTATCATAAACCTATTAAACTACTGGTAATAAAGGATTGTAATTAGTGATAAAACCTTGTTGCTTAGTGAGCCAAGACAGTTGTCCTTACTTTGGGTTTTATTGAAAGTAATCAAGATGAAACCTTCAGCAATGTCAAATGACACCTTCAGAGAAGAAGGTTGAACTTTTTGTAGAGACTGCCAATATTTAAGCTTTTCTGTGGTTTACCTGTGCTGTATTTTGCAGGCCAAGCTTGATTAACACTGTTCCCCTCCATCCTTTTTCCTATTCCCCATGAACTTGCACAGAAGAATAAGAAATATAGGATAAACGAAGCCAAATAAGCTTCAACACAGTTTGACTTCAGTGGTTTTCCATTTTGCTATTGTATTATGCATGTAGAATGCTGTCCACAACTTGTTTCTTGGCAGGATTCAACAAGGGCTATAGCAAAGCAGAAATCCTTAGAAGTGAGCTCTGGCTGAAATGGAGAAATCTAGTTAAGAAAAAAAGCATGCAAGGCACTGAACAAAATGTGTGACCTTTTCAGCTATCAAATCAAATTAACTTTTTTCCAAGTCATACTGGGCTGAATGCAAACATAGCTTCCAGAGGCACAAAAGCCACTGCTTTAATCTGCACTGTATCATCAAGTCCCTCTTAACATTTGTGTGTTGGCCTTCTAGAATACATTAATTTTGCCAGCGTGCTCAGATGGTTGGTTCTTGATGTATCCTGGTGAAAGCTGACATTTTCACTTTCCTTAATGTAAATTTTCTGTAGCTTAACCTCAAAATTCTGGGTGGAGTAATTTTCTCAGGATATAAGAAAATGCCATTTACCATTCTGGCATGGAAAGGAGGCACACATTATACAGATGCAACTTGGTGCAGGGAAAATATAATGCCAGAGATTAAACTCACATATCTGTATTCCTGTCTGCACCGCACAGCTACAGTATCTTGCACATCTTGAAAACTGGAAAGGAGGGGGGAGGGGAAGAAGTCAAACAATATTCACTTTGTCTTTATAGCACTATATTTCACTCTGTAGTAAACTGGAAAGACAGAGCTCTAAGCACCGAACAATTAACCCTCCGCTAATTCCCCTTCTATCCTACAAAATAAAGAATACATCAAAGACAGAAGAACAGGTATCTTCTCTCACATTCTTCACAACATGGATTTATTTGTCCTAACTGGACTTTTAAACCTATTGTGCCTGGCTTTTCACAGCACCGAATTGAGCAATAGGGAAACTATAGTAACCAATAATCTGTTTCACTTCAATGGAAACTATGTATCTTGGTGGATAACAAAGCCTGGGATAAACACTAAAAACCTCTGACAGGGTTTGGAGGGGGAGAGTATGGTGTCTCAACCGTGGGGTCACGATTTAGCCAGCCTTCACCTATAGGCAACAATTATTATGGCATTCCTCATTTGTTCTTCACTAAGCAAATTCTTCAAAGGTGCTTAATGGATACCGTCACCTCCATTAAAATTCACAGTATTCTGTGCAATTAATTCAGCCATATGCAGAGGTGTGCACATGCTAATTGCTTTTAATCACATATACATTAAGAATATATGCACTAGGCTCCTTTCAAAGGGATGCCTCTTCAAGGAAAGCTGGTAAAACTTTATATGGTAATATTTGTAGTTGAGTGAACACAATGCACCTCTCCTTTATTCTCATAAAGATTTTAAGTCTCTCATTTCAAAGGCAGCAGGGGAAAAGTGTATTCAGTATTCCCCATGCAATTATAAATTGGAATAAAAACAAGCCCAATATCCACTTAGATGTCAATATGACCAAATAATTTTGTGTTACCTAGGATCTACATGAAATCAAGAGCACCAAAAGCTGATCACTTTTGCAAGTAAATCAAAAAGGCTGTTCCTCTATTTTATTTTTTATCTTAAATGTATCCAGAGTTTTATGGCTAAATACTAAAGCACTAGCAGTTGGTCATGCTTTAAGCTACTAGAAGAAAGTTAAGCTTCCACGTTGGCTAGCCGAGATATCAGCTATAAGCTGACAAGTAATTAAACCAGCATATCTATAACAACTGTCATCTCTTATTTCTGTGCAACTTGGATGTAAACCAAAGGCAAGAAAGCCAAAAAAAGACTTCACATTTCTGGGCAACTGCTGAGCATCTCCTGCTGAACAGTTTAGCAGACCTGGGCATTTAGAGGATTGTAGCAGAGATCAAAAGGGTCAGAGATCCCTTTACCAATTAACAGCAGGGAGAAGAACATCAAATAAGGTGTAAATTTTAGCTCTGCAGTTTTGAGTAAGCCAAGCATGAAATGCATTCTAATACTCTTGAGTAGCTGCAGCTTTGAGCCATCAGTGATGTCACTGGTGCACTAAAGGAAGCTTAATCGCACTTAGAGTGGCATGTAGCAATCCCGCTCAGCTAGGTGCTAAAGCCTGCTGCTTCTTGTCTCTTTTGATAACACATGGGAATTGCTAGCCCCGATGTGGATGGTGAGAACAGAAAACACTCCACAAAAAGCAGGCTTTCTTTGGAGTCTTATGCTTTTACTGCTCCCGATCTTAAAGAGATAGCGACACAGTGTTTGTTTTCTCCCCTTAATTGTTTCAAATAAAGAAGGAAATAATTAATAAGGCCCAGTGTAAGTAATCAGCCTTTTGGGGTTTGAAGCGCGGTTTAATCCAACTTTATGCAAATCACCGTGGGGGGAAAGCTGTTCCTATAGACATCGTCCTTTCTTCTCTTTCTTTTCTCTCCACCCTCCCCCCTTTTAAATACGACAAAAGAATGCCATTGAGCCTTTTTATGCATCCCCTTGACCAGTACGTACTGCCCAGAATATGCAATCTGACGTGACAGCACTAGGAAATACAGAGCAGGCCAAGAGATGTGCTGAACCAGAGGGAGGTGCTCCTTTTACGCATAGGTGGGCGCACGGAGGCACGGGCGGGGGCTTCGTGCTCGGCTGCGGCCGCCTCCTGGTGCCGCTGCCCGGGGGGACCCTCACCCGCCCGGCCGCAGGCGAGGTGCAGCAATGGCACCTGTGAAGGTGGAAGAAGAAAACATCGACAGCAGCAGCAACAGCGGCAGTAGCAGCGACAAAAGAAATGAAATGGGCCGAAAGTTCTGCTCTGGCAAAACAGCAGTATAGTGTTTCTAGGCTGAGCTAAAGGTCAGAATTAGATAAGTTTAACCTATCTTTAAAGCGGCTTTGTGTGCAGATACTTATTGTTGAATGATATCACGAGTGCTTTCTCGCAGACAGGTGCATGAGACAGAGTTTAAACAGAAAAAGATTTTAATTTTATTTTTTACTGTTTGTAAATTCAAATTATGTCAATAATAATTCAACGAACAATTCTTAAAGAAATAAATGTGGATATTATGTTATTCTTTTGTTTATTTTGGCTAACAAAAGATTACCATGGGGACAATTACAAATTCATGATATGGGTACATTCACAGAATAAATTAGTGGCCCCGCTTCAGTGAGAAAATACAGTTGCAATGTTTGAAATGGGTTAAGAAAAATTCCCACAACTTAAATATGCGCTTTCATTTCACAGATCTCAACTATAATAAGTTCAAATCATGAAGGCTCTATCCCTACAGGAGTTCAATTAAATATGTCTCACATGAATTTAACTATTCTGCTCAGAAACTCATCCCAGAGCATCAAATACTTCATTTTACATACCTAAGTATTCATAATTGCATATACCTAATTTATTTAGGAAAAATCAGTGAAATCCCCTTCCCACTTTGGTTTCAAGAGTGCAAGTACTTGGTTTTCTAAACATTACGAATACAACTAGATCTGAGAGACATCATATCCACAACAAAGAGAAGCTAGTGACCAGCTCAGATACATTGTCTTTTGAACAACAAGTCAGTGCAGACAGAAGTAAATGACAGTTAATTACAAATTACATTCTGGTTGGGGCTGTGAAGGCCTCCTGGCTTGAATAATAATCAGGCCCTCGGGCACTCACCTGCCTGCAAACGAACATACGGAGACACAGGCTGGGGTGCTATACAAGTTTCAAAACAAGCTGCTAAACACAAAAGCTTATTGGATTACAGAGATTTAGGCAAAAGCATTCAGATCTCTGGCAGCAACTCTAGTACTAGGTTGAAGGGATTTCTGAAGGATGAATTGCCAGTCACTGTAAATTTCTGAATATTGCTCCTGGTTTTGGGGGAAGGAAATAAGTTCTTTTATTTTCTAACGTTAAAAAAGTTATCCTATTACAAACACCCTTTAGGAAACATGATAGGAGAAAGTGTCTGTTATGAATTGGAGATCTAATCTCTTTCCAAGTTAGAGAAATTACACATGCTGTTTACATTATTTCTTTCTGGTTCTTGCCATTCAAACAGTACCGTATATGTTCTAAATGTAGCCTACATAAATGCGAACAAATCAGAAAAAAAATATTACTCATGGTGGAAGAAGTACTTTTATCCAATATCCGTGACTGTTGAAATTTGGGCTCTTTACTGATGTATGTTACATTTTTTTAATGTTTGATTTTAATCCCATATATTTGTAAAATATGACAATGTCTACATTAATTAATGTCAGTATTAGTGCAGTGTAAAACCCTGGCTTTTGTAATTCACTAAAGCAATTTCTATTCATTTAGTTGAGCTAAGTGCTTATTGTTAAAGACAAAAGGCTCAACAGTTTGACATTGAGCTCATTATGTATGTTTAAAACATTCTGCAATTCAAGGCCACACCACATGCAATAAAAAAAGAAGCCGGTGGGTTCAGGGATTAAAATTCAGACCACACAGTTCTCTTCCATAACTTTCCATTTAAATCTGATTAAAACTTCAAAACAAAGCTATTTAGATGTATCAGCATACATGGATGTGTAAGTATGAGACAGTACGTATCTTTTCCACTCTTGATATGCATACACAACCTTTCGGTTGTTCTGTTTTCCTTTAAGTCAGTCAGCTGCCATGTAGCTTCTGTAGAAGGATTTTCCTGTTCATACGTGAATGTGATCGTGTGTTTTATGAAAGAATTTCTGGGTTTAAGACAGAAATAATTTAGTAAATTTTTGTAGTCTCTATGATTAATTGCAAAGATGATATATACAGACAACACACTGTTTGCGCTCTGTGTGTGCATGCAGATGCACATATACTGGAATGAAAGTATAAATAAAATTGAATCTACAGTGGGATGGAAATTGTTCTACATATTTCAGGTTAAGAGCACAGGCTGCAAAAAGGCTTGAATAATAAAAAAGATTATTGCAGTTACATATATGCCTGCATTCGCTTCACCCCAACTCTCTTCTGTACCCAGTAACCAGACAGTGACTATGATTTCCTTCTCCAAGCACAATTTCTCCAGCAAAACTTTTGACTTCAGGATCAGAATGTAAGAAAAAATTAGGCTGAGTTGTCACCATGCCATTGTGCATAGAGCAGCAGCCCTGTGTGCCACAAAAGCCTTGTAATATCCATTATGGGACAGAAACAGTGCTCATGCAGTATCAGAGGCCCAGCAAGACTCTTTCACACTTGTCTGCCAAACATGTTTGCCTGTTTGTGGATCATCTGTATCTCTTACACAACTTTAGTAAAGAGCAAGTGCAAGTCTTAATTCCACCTTGAGGCTTGTGGGGATAGGGTGGGAAAGGCATTATGGAGCAAAACTTTGTGTCAGGGAAGGCTGTGACGATAACTGTCATTGAATTCTCGGTGACAGGAGTTTTCCAGGAAAATAGATGCTGTGCTCAGCGCTCCTCTTCTGCAGCTGAGATTTCAGTACTCCTGTCTGAGCTGTATTTATTGTCTCTTTCCCAGCTCATCCCCTCTAAGTTTTACAGAACCAGCTGGCACAGGGGAAAGGCTGCAGCATCAAGCACTACACGCAGAAGAGTTTGGTGACTAGCTCAGAGCCAAGCAGCATTAGGGCCCCTGTTGAATTTTTTATTGGCACCGCCCAACTCTCTCAAAGCTCCCCTCCAAACATTTCCAAAGCCCTGATGTTTTCCAGTGCTTTATTCTCTTCCAGTGCTACTACAAAGATAGCTGTCCCTTTTATTATGTACCCTACAGAGAAGAAGAATCAGGAAGCAATGCTAACAATTCAAACCTGAGCTTGTCTTTCTGATAAATCGTGAGGAAGAATGAGCTCAGGAAAACATTCAGGGTCTCTCTTAAAGTATTTTCTTTTCAGGACCAGAAGAAATCAAGTCATGGTAAGTATTTAATATGCATCTGTCCATTTTGAAAGTAATTTTCAAAGGAATTTGTCTCCTATGGCCCAAATGTAAAATTAAAAATAGTCTTTTCCATCTTTGATGTAAGAGATGTTTGTGAGAGCTACATTTTAAAACCAGAGGGAAAAATAGCTTCACTCAACCAGAGTAAAGAAAAGGGACCACCTTATCGGCAGCAGAGTGATTTTGACTGTACTGACAATGACATGAGTAATCCATCATGTCATCAGCCCAGTGACGGATGTACCCTGCACCTCATCTCTGTATGTGTGCAGAGAGGACTATGTAGCGAGCCAGGAGGCAAGTAACACTTAACCCCTGCAAGCTTCATGTTCCTGCTGTGCTTCAGACAACCTCTGTCATGTATGAAAAGCCTAAAGAATGACAGTTAATCTATACAGACCAGCACAATCTACCATCATGACAACTACACCCACCATAGCCTTATAACACTATTAAACTGTATCATCAGAGACATGTAAGACAAGGTCTGTATTACGTGCTTTGTTGAGCCACTTAAAAGGTCTTTGGAAATGCACTGAATATACCTTTTGTTTTCATTCAGTCAATAAAAGGATATAGTTCATAAATACTAATTCTATATATAAGGATGATTAATTATTTTGGCCCAGCAGAAATAGTACCTTATTCCAGAAATGGAATTAAATAGAAGACAACATTCAAAGGGAATAACAAAAGTTAAACCTGGCCTCTTAAAAATATTTCCTAAGGTTATTTTGAATTGACTGTAGTTTTAACTGAAAATTATATTCGTTTCCTGATTAAAGGTATGAGCTGCTTTCTCCAAAAATTTTTATTTGCATTGCTGCTTCTGAAGAAAATATGGACCTTTAAAAATTTGAGAGCCACTATTTATTCAACTCTGAAATGTAATAAAAATTTATACGGTCCACCAGCACAATTGCCTTTCTATAGAATCTTCATAGTTATAGCATAACACTGAAATGTCCCAGGATGGTAACCTTGTACATATGTGCTAACTGATAGTTCTCTGTCATGTATATATGTACTGGAAGTGTAACATTCCATGGAGATACCATTCAAAATTTTCACTCAGACCAGGAAAGAGAATACTGGATAGCACCTTTAAAAACAGGTTCGGTGGCTACATTTCCTGAGTTTTCAAAAATGGGCTTTTATAATCTCCCCTTTTCTCTTTCTGTTAACATAGAACAAACTGCTCCTGGGTAAAAAAAGGAAAATAGCTATTTGAATAGTAATATCGTTAGTTCATGTATATGCAAAAAAAGATCTTTTCACACCTTGATGAAATTAACATAAATTTAAATACTAATGAATTGGTAGAGACCAGTGAAGAATACCAAGGACCACATTCAAACTGAGTTATACCCCTATAAAACAGATCTATTTTCTAGGGACATGTGACATGAGTGTTATATGCCTTTATTGCACAATCTGCATAATTCACAGTCCAAAACAATTTGCAGCTGGATAAAGAAAATTGACTCTTTACTAGTGGAACATTACATCTAAAGGATATTATTTTCCTTCTTGGCTGAAATTACCGTGTACTGTTGGAAGTCAAAAATCCACAGTCAGAAAATACAAGGAAATGTGTGTTTGGAGCTATTCAGGATTTTGTCACTGGGGAAAGCACAGTACAAATATACACAAGGCAGTGGGGGAGTGGAATGTAAGATGAAGAACCATTGCATCTTTCAGTAATTCCAAGAAGTTGCCAGGAGAAGGACAACAGACATCAGGAGTGGTTTGCCTACTCTGTTCCCTCCTGGCCCCATACAATGTATGCATGAAGCAGCACAACAGGAGCCAGTGCAAAACAAATATGCATAGTGGCAGATGTCAGTGTGCACGTCTAAACAATTGCTATGCCCAATACTGTGGAATTTCCACACTGTTAGTGCTTTTTAACTCATCTGCTTATTGTGTGCATGGTTTACTCTAGCTCAGTTCTGTTGAGATCAGTCACAACCTTCAAAGCCAAAGTTTGCCTATATTTGCCCTTCTTTCCTGAATGGATCAAATCACACTCTTTTGGTGTTGTTTGATGACTTTCTTCTTCAGACAACTATTCCTTTATCGTCTTATTTTACTAGGTCTTGAGAACACTGGAGACTTGATGGCAGGACACTCCACATTCACCGAAATCAGTTGACAGATTTCAGTAGGTATCAAGTTAATGCTATACTTACCTTTGGCTGAGGGGTCAAAAGCTTTTGATTTTTATGACTGTAGAAGCAGAAGCTGGTTTAGCACTGCCTTTCTCCCCCAATATTTTCTTCTGGTTCTAGAAAAATGTATCAAACACGTGATCTGAAAGGAATTAGTCCAAGAGCAAAATAAGATCAGAAATGAGACTTCTACACTCTTACAAACAACATGACAGTATATTAAATCACAGTTTATAAAAACACAAGAGTCTTGAGCAAAGCTATAAAGTCCCATTCAAATTGGAATATCCTTGGTAGGAAAAGACTAGCCATTTAAAAACAAACATGTTTATTGTTAAAATTCAGAGTTTTCTTAACTTTTAAAATATTTTTATACATTACTTACTCTCTTCTAGTGAGAACCAAGATAGATAAAATGTAAGTAACACCATTAAAAAAAGTATAGAGTGTTCAGTTTCAACACATATTCATTATCTATGAAAATATATTTGAAATACAGCTCTAAGTTTGTTGTCCATTGATCTCTCACCTGTTGGCCAAAAATGGTATATTTGTTTCTTTATCCCCCGTAAAAGCATGGGAATGTACTACTCTTTCAAAAATTAGTTTTCTGTCTTCCTGTGCATGTCGCTATAAATATAGCCATGTCATCCTCAGAAGACTTCCTAAATGTACTTTCTTTACCATTATGGTATTGCCATCCACAATGGGGCACAACAGATTTACTAACAGTATGTGTTGGTCCAACAGGTGAGTTTGTGTGAAATAGGTATGACTTGCTGTGCAAAGGAATTTATCCTCCATAAATTACAAGTTACTACTTAATTCAGCTCTTTTTGCACGAGTCAGTTCCTTGTTCCCTGTGTTGGTGCAGCACAGGTCAGAGATTCAGGGTGCAGCCAGGACAGCCCCAGCCCTGGGAATCAGCCACCTCCACGGGGACGAGGATGGCACAGCCAAAAAATCTTTGTGAAGAGGCTAATTGTAATGAGCAGAGCAGATGGATCTGCCTAGACAAACCTTTATTAATGCCAAGGAAAACATTCAATTTTACTTGCTCAATAAGATGAGGTATCTGTGACCAGAAACATTCCCACAGGGCCACAGCAAGATTTATTTAAAACAAACAAACAAACAAACAAACAAACAAGCAAACAAAAAAAATACAACCCTTTCTCCTTAAAAAGAATATCTGACTTTGCACCAAGTCCTTGTATACACCAATAGCAGCACTATTGTGGAAAACTTATCAACGAAAACAAGACATAATAATAAATGTTGAAGAGTACAACACAGAATAAAAAATCCCATTAAAATCATTGGGGCTGCTTGGTGTCCAATGTTTCTTAATGTAATTAAGGGTACATCATCTACCTATAAGTTTTATAACATGGGAACTACATGTGAACACAAACATGTTTTATACATGTGAACTACAGCCTTTAAAAACATATTTTAAAATTCTCAGAAGGTTATATAGTAAAGCCCACATGCTTGAAAACAAGATTCTGAAGATAGGTTCCTACATGCTAATTTTTAAGTTTCTCAGCATCAGAATGGCTTAGCAAGTGTACTCTCTCATTACTATCAAGTTCACTGGAAAATATCACGATTGCAAGACTGAGAAAATCAGCCCACAACTTTCTCAAACTAAAGGAGAATTCAGCTGGCATAGGTAATTCCTAACCCACCACAAACTCAATAGGTAGGTAGTTTGAAATGCAATGTCAATCGTATCTCAATTTGAGATGAGACCTGGCAATCTCTTGAGTTCTACTCCCAGCCAGAAAAAAAAATACAGAAGCTTCAAGATCACTCTAAAGCACATAACAACCTGTGCAAGTATAGATACAGGTCAAAAAGAAAGAAATATTTCCTACATATTTACAGCTATGCTATTATATTTTAAATTACCCTCCTTTGGGTGCTCTTGAGACTTCTGTCAGCCTTGGCATGGATAGTGGCTAAAAGGCAGAATTTAAACCTCATAAGTAATAGCTGCAAGGAAATTACTCATAGTTATTGATTTCATTAAGTTCCATAAACAATATAGATGAAAAAATGTATCCTTAACAGGGAATTTACCAGTGTGTCAATTTAAAGGTTTGACAAGCTCTTCTCCTCCTACAGGGAAATTTCTTGGTCTCAGAAGCCATTTCTGGGGCCAGCACAGCCACCACAGCAGTTCTTCAAAGTTATCAACTGAAGATCCCAACACAAAAAAACATTTCAGAGCAAGTGAAGTGCAATAGCTATAATCAGACACGTAGTTCTAGATTCAGCTAAGCAGAGTCAAGAAGTTTCTGTCCTCAGCCTGTCCCCAGCTGCTTGTCATTGCTCCCCTTCTTAGGGGTACTGCCCTCAGATCTGCAGGGAGAAGAGCACTTGTAGTTACTCCCTAGCTTGTTATCTGGACAATAATATTTAGCCTGGCCAATCACAGCTTAAATATTCTGTGTTTTAACTGTCCTGTGCCATTGTACTGGTTGACAGAACACTTTATTAGAAAACACACAAAAAAATCAGTAAAATTACAATCAGGCCTAGCTAAAAATGAAGCGTGGTATTTGGAGGTGAAAGAATTTGCACCTTTGGCTGTACATATAAGGGTCAGACTCTGAAAGTGTATTATCACATGTATTATCACTACTCACTCAGTTTATTTGGTGCTCTGGACCACTCAAGATGTCATATAATTTTTGTTATCTGTTAAAGGCAGGGCAGACATAATCTTTCCACACATTCTCAAACTCAAAATCTGAGTTCTCTCAGATATAATATAGTGTAAAGAAAAGGCAGGATATTTGACTGAGAAACTGAGCTATTGTGGCTGACTTAGAGTAGCTGACATATTTTTCTTTTACTTGGCAAGTAGCTTTTACTCTTTGCATCATACAAGAGAATCCAGATGAAGAGCAGAGTTTAGTTAAAGTACATAACCATAAGTAAATATTTGGGGATTTAGTTTGCAGGTTTGGTTTAGTTTTTAATATTTTGTTGCAAATCAATGGTTTTCAATTGTTTATGGGATAATTTTGAATAGGATTATAAGTTTTTCCTGCAGTTTTTGATACAGACTTGCACTGTACTAGAAGAAAAAGAATAGAAATTCTGGATGACCTTGGATTCAGGTACATAAAAAGCCATATGTAACTCGAAGTCTCTTCTGCAGGATGATACATGCAATATAATACAAAGCTTCAAATTTCAGAATGCCAAGAAGGCCCTGTAAGTACTTGCAGGCAAGAGGAATATATATGCCACTCAACCACAAACCTTTATGTGCTAGTTCAAAGGTCCAAAGTGTGGTTTTAATTGTTCATTTTGGAAAAGCATTGTATTACTTTTCTTGTCAAGGAAACAAGAAAAATGAAGAACGCAGTGCCTCAGAACAAGAAAACCAGAGCCGTTCAGAGAATATAGTGTAAAAATGTTCTACAGACTAGAAAAGAAACATTTTAAATGTGCTTCGTTGCCTATATAACATATGGAGAGTGAGAGCGGAGGTGACTAGGAGGGATTGATGTCCATGTACATACTCTTCAGTTAATCTAGAATCGAGTGAATCAATGCAACACACATTGATTCAAGAGATTAGCAGTTAAAAGACTTAGTTTCACATTAGAGAGCTCTGAAGTTATCACTGTTACAGTATCACCACTTTACCATCCCAAACAACTATTTCTACTAGTAGCACTGACATCTTAGGACCAACATACACAGCTATTCTATCATCTAATACAACCAGGTTGTCTGAAAGAGCTACTGAAATGAACTTCTAAAGTCAATTTTGAGTAATATGACTTTTTAAAAAAAAAGTTCAGTGACAAGGTGTTTGAAGAACTAATGTATGCTCTAGAGACAAGTCGGTATGGAAAGCTTCAGAAATGTTTTCCTTTCTAGTGACAAAATAAAGCCATCTACTTTTATGCAATTGTTACAGACTCTGCAAAATTTCTTTTCCAAACTCTTCACTACATTAATTTTTGATTCCTGTGGCAAGGGTTGGTAAGGCCTTCATCCATTTCCTTCCTTCTTCTATCTTTCAGACAGGAAGAAAAGGAGAACTAGATCAGTGTTTTCCTTACAGTTTTCTCTTCGGGAAGTGGACTTCTACAAATGCATGATCCATGGAATTGACTAAATATTAATCCTTGGTGTGTGATCAACCCCCTGTGGATCAGAGACCATACATTCAAGCAACCAAAAGAGTGAGACTGCATCATAAACAAGCAATTTTTGAATGCTATATGAAATACCTATCAATTTTTATAATACCAACATGAGAGATCTATTATTTTATAATATACACAAGGCAAATGCCAGTTGAATGACCAGGAAATTACTGGAAGAAAAAATTAATCAATCTCATATTGCCTTGTATTCATGAGACTTCAGGAAAGGAAGCTTTAAGAAAAATATCAAGCATTATCAGATGCATGATAAAATGATGAGAATTAGCAGTGGTAACTTTAGCCTATGTTTGTCACAGCTCAGCTAAAATAGTGTATTTTTCAGTTTTCAGTTACGGATCCCCCCCCCCCCTTTTTTTTTTCACAGGGGACTGTGGATTCCTGTAGCATTAATAGTCCAGAAACCTTATTTTCCAAAATCTGTAAATCACAGGTTAAAAAGAGGTGAAGATCAATGAATGAAGAACTTTTCCCAGGATACATCTTTCTTCTGAACCAAGAAATAGAAGTTTTTTCTTTAACAAGTTTTTGGTTCTAAAATGTTCTCCAACTGGGACCCATTCTGAATGAGCAATTACAATAAGTCTGTTTACACACCCGTTTTTCATCTAAAAATAATAAGTGGTTGCTTGTATTCAGAGCTTTCATTTGGGCGTTCCCTGAACATTTTCACCATGAGAATGCCAGGGCTGATATGTGTACTTAAATACTACCCGAACCAGAAAACTTTCTCTAATATACTTAGTCACTTAAACAAGAAAAAAAAAAATACTAGATAGTACTGCAAACTTCTTCTGTGAAAAGACATATCCTCCTTCGGACATCACAATTAAAAAATAAAAAAAAAAATTAAAAGAAGGTAACAAATAGTACAACACATGCTTTCATTCAATACCTGATAGTGTATACTTCTCTTCAGGCGCTATAACAGGAAAAAAGAGGGATTTTCAGATTATTATAGAGGGCCATGTGGGGAAAAAGTGGTACAGAAAGATGGAGGATGAAGAAGGATTATTAGAAAAGGTTAGTCTATCACTCATTATCACTGTGGTCTTCCTCAAAACACCTCTTAAATATCCAGACCACAACACCTCTGAAACAAGCAGTGCATCTGAGCATATTACAGGCTATTTATTGGCAGAAAACAGTGGATAATGATTACAAGTTTGCTTTACTGAGCAGTTCTTTCCTTTATTTCCTTTTTTTTTCTCCCTCCAGCTCACTGACTGTAATTTGCCACTCCAATTTATTTCTTAACAGTTACAGTTTAATAAAAGAGAGGGTTCATCATTTATTTCTAGTGCAGTTATCCCCTCCATAATAAAAGAAAATCTGGTGCTCCTTTCAAAATCACAAGGGTTCCACTGGCCAGTGATTAATGTTAACACTTACTGTATTTTTTTTTTCCTTTCAGTGGCTATTTTCACATTAAGGTGAGGTATACAATTGTTTAAATGAGGAAGCTGATTTATCATTCAAAAAGTAATTCTTCATAGGGGCACATTAGGTGATAAAAATCAATGACAAGGATAGTAAATTGCCTGGGAGGGTTCAAAACAGATTCAAGATAAAGGAGAGAGGGAGAAAGAGGGAGAGAGAGATTAAGTCAAGACAGCATCTAATGCTTTTGCCAAACACTTCAGCCTCACCCTGTTTGACGTTGATCTAATAGTCGACCATTTAATTTCCAGGTCGCAGTGCCAATCTTTTGTCACCTCTGTTGCCCCATATCAAACTTTCAGGAAACAAAACCCCTGAAAGCAGACAATCAATAATGAGATCAGCAGATTTTATCTTAAGAGAAACAGGACTTGCCTGCTTTGTTTGTGGAAGGTTGTTTCTCTGAATGCTCCAGCTAGGGCTGCTTGTCAGTAAGTGACTGTGATGTGCACAGCATGATTGAACGAGACTAGATAAAGTCACCAGAAAATGTGGCAGTGGAAAGCAAAACACATAAACTAAGGGGTGAAAATGTACCACACCATGTGTGGCCACACAATTCTTATCATACGTACTCTCCTAGTATGTCATCCCATATTATTATTACTGCATTTTAGATGTCTTGTAGCTGGTCATGCGCTAAGCATGTTTTTACCTTACAATTTGAAGATATCACTGGATTCCTAGGTTTCAGGATATAAAGAAGTATGTATTTTGCCAAACTAGTGACTTTTTGTTGCTTTGAGCTACTGTATTGTTTAATAGGTATGTTGTGGACTAATAAGTTTGTTGTACAGTCTGCTTGTTGTTTCCATTGTTTCTAAACTTATTTCTGAACAAAGTAGTAAAGAGGCAAGGAACACACTAGAAGATACATTTCAAAATTTTTAATAGGATTTTGTGTATAGGGGCTCACCCTAGGAAATGTACTCCATGGATTTGTGATGTTGATATTTCAGTAGAAAAAATTATGTAGTGTCAGTGTCTGCTTTCATATCACATTTTGTAATTAGGGTGCATCCTCAATGAAATTATCTAACATCACTTCCACTCTGCCTTCATCTCAGCAAATTGGTATTTGAAAAAAAAGAATGACACACAAGTTTTAAAATAAAAAGTAAATTTCTGACAAACCTAACTGCCACCAACATTAATGTCAATGTAGAAAAATAATGACTCTGTGTGTTACTTTTTCTAGCTTTGCTCTTTTACCTTAAAGCTGTGCCAGCCTCATCACAACACTTCTTTTCATATGACAGAGTAGGATAAATATTCACTTTGCATCACCTATTTTCATTTTTATTTCCATTACAGCCAGTATGAAAACCATCATTAGTTAAAAATAAGTTAGCTTTCAAAAAATTCTTATAGAAAAATTTTCATTCAAATGAATACTAAGTCCATTAAAAAGACAAAGGCCAAACTCTTTTTTAGCCACAATGAGGTGCTATTCAGTTATTTTGCTTAATTTGTTTTTGTGCGATAGCAATAGAGATTTGAATGAGAATGGTGACATATTCAGCATGTGTGCTGTGCTTGTTTTTTACATTGCTACTAATAAAATAGTATGGCAGAAATAACACCCGTGCTTTACTTGGCAAAAACACTGGATTTTTTTTTTTTCTAGTTATTTAATTTGCTCAAGAAACTCAGCTGAGTGCAGTCTACAATTTTGGGGAGATCAAAACTGTTATTTCTAAAGCTTAAAAGATGTTACCTCAATAACATCATTAACACCTTCAGAACCTATGTTAAAATGTAGGGCAATTTAACTAAAGAATGTCCTCTTTTTCGTTCAAAAAGACACAGTATACAAATTTAGGAAGCAGAGAGAAGAATTATATTGGTTAAAGGAAAATGGATGGATATAACAAATAGTTACTCTGTGTATCCCTACACTTAATTTCCTATGGTCTTAATTTCTACTTCTCTTCCAGATGATTTTCACTTCCAAGAAACTGAGCAGTTTGTTCCAGATCTTTAAAAAATGTCTATTTCTAAGGAGAATGTTGTTACTCTGAGCTGAATGATGATTTAAAGAGGAATTTGTGCCCAGGGCATTGACCTTGGTGGCCTTTTCGTACATTACAATTCCAAAGGAAATCACAAAAGAAGATGGGCTTACTGTAGTTAATGAGATTCCTCACCAAAAACACTAATCTGGGTTAAAACTAAAAGAATGCTGATAAGGATATTACAGCTCATACTGAGAACAAGAAAGGTGCACTGCTAAGATCAATTGTGGATATTAGGAGGTAGTCTTCAATAGTGGTCTTTTTTTTAAATATCTATCAAAATGGATGTTTGAGAAAAAGCCTTTTAGATGATGAGCTGTTAAAATAGAATAAAACATATCATTTCTACTTTTTTATATTGTACCAGGTACAAATCAACCAATATTAGCAGAAGTTTAACATCACTTTAAAAGAAAGAGATTGACCTACTGAGAAAGTACATGAGTAAATGTGTAGCAATACACTGATTATTACTGTTTCCCCTCAGGCAAATACCTCTCTCTTAAGCATGTGCTTCACTGGAACATTTTGTTTTATTACCTTGTGAGATAAGTGGGGAAAAAAGCCTTTAGTACCTGGGGAATTAAAAAATTCAGACTTGTCATATCAGTGTCTGTTCTCAATTTCATGCAGGGCGCATAATTATAACCGTGTTTAAATTGAGCCCAGAAGAAAGATGGGTTCAAGTGCAAATTAATTTCAGATTATCACAACAAAGGCAATCAAATCTCAACAAGCTTGCCAGCAAAATACTTTGCAAAGGTCCCCAGGTCCCTTCCCACCCCCAACTTACAACAAAGACCTTTCAGCTCAAATTAAGCTAATGATCTAATGCAACATTTCTGCCTACCTTTTTGGGGTTTTATTATTTACTCAGATGTACGTATTAAGCTAGTGAAAAATGGGGGGAAAAGAGGAAGAAAAGGTGGCACAGAAAGGTCAGTGTTTAGTATCAGTAAAGTGACAAAATAAACAGTCAACAGCCCTGACAAGGTCTGCATGTCGTCAAATTGTCTTATTCTGTGGAAACTATCAGAGTGAATTGACAGTGCTGAAAGAACTTGAAATTTATCTGAACCCCTTCTCATACAGACAGAATCCAAAACCAAATAGCATGGCTCACCTCCTCCACCTATCTATCAGCACAGCCTTTATATAAATCCAACATCTTACTCTATCCTATGGGAACCTGCTGGGGAATGAAGGGAATCAAGTGCTGAAAAAATTCAAGTCAAGCCTCATTACCTCCTCATTACCTTTGCAAAAGTGGAGTGAGAGAAAATTTTATCTAGGGAACAGAAGCTTGGGAATCTCATTCAGAGTTCTGTCTGGTTATTGCACAGCCAACCATGGAGCTCTGCCTCTGTGGGATTAAAGTTTTCTTCCCATTTCTCTATAGTAATGATCCACTCATTAAGGTTTTTAAGGTAAATTACCATCACTTATCATTATGCCAGTCACTAAGTAAGCTGCATTAAACAAGGAATGTCAGTCGTACCCTTCGCTTTTTTTTCTCTCCAGTTATCATGAGGAAATAAAGAAAATACATTTCACAGTGGTTTTATAATTCTATATTAATTATATTTTCCCACTTGTATTTGTTAGACCCTTAAGGCAGACATATTAGATAGAAATATAAATTACTTTGTAGAAAATACATATATATAAATGTATACATGCAGGTATGGAATTCTGTCTTCCTGAAAAAAACCTTGAAACATGATTTCTTTTTTGCAGTTTATTTTCATATTCGCTTTGCTTCTATCTGAGGATTTTATGTACCAGCTCACCATAGCATGTAAGAGTTATTCATCTTGCTACATTTAAGTTTGGTTGTTATAATGTGCTTTTTAATTATTCAACTAACCCTTTTTGTTTTAAATAACTTCTTTTGTCAGTTTATTCTTTATTATGCAAATTGTTGATGCAAAATAAAAATGCCCCACATTCACCCTATTTTGAGCTTTTTGTAATACTCAGTTTTCTCTTTCTTGTTTTTGCCATAAAAGTCTTGAAGCTTGTTGTATATTTTTTTTTTAGACTCAGCATTTCCAGGCAAATTTTTATGGGCATTTTTAAATTCTAAGATAAATTTGTTTGTCTTTGAGATCACATGTTTCATTTGGGAAATTTCTGATTGTTTATCATCACTTCTCAAACAAATGGTTTGGAAGTTCATTTCATAAATAAAAACATAAAAAGTCCTAACTATGTCAGCAATTATTTTGTTTTGCCAAAGGAAAAATGATCTGCAAGAAATATATTCTCCTAAGCACTCATTTGCGTTTCTCATTTGACTGGAGAGACCCTCGAATTTGCCCAGTGTGTATCTGTTCCCATCATGAGACACTGGGTGATAGTCACCAGTCTGCTGTAGATGGCAGAGAAGGCCACAGAACTAACCTTCCAAAACCAACTGTACTTCCAAGGTGCTATGAGCAAGGAGAAGAGGAGGATCAATGCACTAGGAATTACTACTGCAGAGGCTTAATTGGAAATACTGGGGCACATCCTTTTGCGAAAAATAGATACAGAAGGAGAAAAAAGGGTGGGAGAAGATAAAGGACGAGAATGGCAAAGGCAGTCAGAATAGACTACAAGAGGGAAAGAGGGGGCAGAAGATAAGAGCTGGGAACTCTCATGGCTCCAATAAAATGGCAGCCAATATCACATTAAATATATGTAAACATAAGCTCATATCAAAGGCAAACTGTCTCCGAAACTGTAAAAGGCTGCCTTAGTTTCTCTGCTACCAGTTGTATTTCCAGACTTCCCCCTCTTTTCCCACATGATGTTTTTCTTCCTCTTCCTACAGTTCTGCTTCCTTTCCTGCCACTTACAGGTCCCACATGCAATAAAATATGAAAGTTTGTTCATAAGCTTCTTAACTATGATATCTACCCGTGCTTCTATATTTCAGTTTCAGATATCATTTTAAAAAACAAGTGTTTCAGCTGAAATAAAGCAATTGAAAATTTGACATAAAATAGAGTACATTTGAAAATTATATCATTGAATGGCTCATGTCTCCACTTGCTTATGTTACTGCTAACAGTTCGGAAATTTCAAAAGAAGTGATTTTCTAATAGGGTTTGTAATTTTGCAACTTTTCAGTTTGTGTAATGCATGTTCCCCATTAACTCTACAGTAATTACGGGTTGGGAGACCATATGCTCCTGTGACATAAAGAAGTGAAACTGATTATTGTATGTAGTGATACTTTGCGGAACCATGAACCTCTGTTGTAATATTTTTGAAAGTACATTTTAACCCTCCTGGCAGAGAAAATCTTGAAAATAAATCTTGAGTGTCCTCAAAGACTCTGAAACCAAAAAGCAAATAATCAATGTTGCATTATCATCTTTTAAAATATGCTGATTATGAACCAATTGGGTGAGGCCTGTCTGGCGTCATTCGAATGTGACAAAATGGATTGTAAAATGATTCTTTTGTTCCTTTTTTTTTGCTACCAGTCAAGTCATATTTTAAAATCCCACACTTAGCTTTACTTAGGCACCAGATGTTAGTGAGTTAAATAAATGTGCCAGTCATAAATGTATAGTTACTGTCTGTAAAAACTCTGATCTTGAAAAGACTTCAAAACATGCTTAACTTATCACTTCAGCAGTTCTTTTTGCATGTGGAAAAACAAAGTTCTTGTAGGTCTAAACCTGGTTAGAATGCAGTCAGAATTATTTTCAAGAAGCAAACACTACTGTTGCAGGCTGGGGGGATATAAACTGCTTCATGCATAAAATATCAATAAAGTTACCTGGTTTGGAGAATGCAAGAGAAAAGAATAAAACCTACCACTTTAGACTAGGTTCTAAATGAAATTCATACAAACTATTTATCTTGGGGTTTATGTTAACTAAAAGACTGCTCTACATAATATTTTGTGTTCAGCTATACGTACTTCAAAATTCTGGTGCTGATGTTTTCAATACTGAGTATAAATCCCTAAGTATTAATAACCAAATATTAGCTAATATCCATTAATATCCAGAGCAGTTAATCAAAAGACTGGAAGATACAATCATATGGCATGAAGAAAAACCAGTAAAATAAAATTGCATGGAGAGAAAATATACTTTTTCCTTTAATATCTAGAATAACCACAGTTAATATTTGCTGCTGTAAATGTTCTATAGGCATTCTCACATGCAGCACAAATAGATAGCCCTCTTGTCAATGAAGTACTTATTCTGTTCTAGGTTGACAATGGAAATACCTTCATTAGGTTTTGGTTTCAAAACTGGTACAGATTATATACCAATACATTTTTTTTTTTAGATTGCAGCTGATTATAACTTCAGTTCTGCAAGCATTTTGTGACCGTTATAATGATTTTATTGCAGGTTTCCACTTCATGACAACACCAAAACAAATACGATGTGTGTATTTGTCAAATATGTGAAGGATTGGCCCATTCTGTGAATAAATACAAATAGGAATAATATACAAATAAATAGGAATGGGACTGCTATCATTTTAGAGAGTCACATACATTTCCTCAGACAGGATAATCTACCGAGAAGCAGTAGATTATTGTGTTACACTCAAGGTGTGGGAAAGGTACAATGATTGCGCTTTGTAAAATATAAACTAAGGTAGCATGAATTGCAAATAGCTTTGGCCTGATATGCTTATATTGTAATAAGCATCCTCCCAAACTTGAGGAATCAATGGAAGAGCCCCTTACAACTGCAGTCTTTGATCTCAAGATAAGTCTGGATCTGTTTTGCCACTAAAATTACTCATTTCTCCTGAGGCAGCAGTAAGAGAGTAGAACTAAGGCCACACTCAGTCTTCTTCACTACACCTTCAAGTGAATGATCATCACTTTGGGCAGATGGATACATTGTCCTAAACACCTCATATGTACAGATTGGCCCAAAATACATAATCAACACCTGAAGTACTGAGGACTGCTTTTTACAAATTTTATAATATATTTTTCAAATACGTTCAAAGTATATGCAATGTTTCCTGTGGCATACATGAGGGTCATCTGTTTCATGGTTTATAAGTAGATGATGGGGAAGGCAAGATTATGGCTGTCAGTTTAAAGCCAGTTTTAGTCCCTTTTCAATGCTCTTTCCTCTGTCTTTACCACAAATGCGAAAATCCAATTTTTCTTTTAATGTAAAATTGTTCCTTGACTTCTTTTAGAGGCAAAGAAATACTCCCTTTCAGGTACAATTTTATTAAATAAATTGGATTACATTGGAATGCAGAGATGACTGCTACTGGTTATCTCCTAGAGCAAAATTATTCACTTGTATCATCAAAATCTGGACTTCATTCCAGGGCTGAAACAAACCAGGATAGTCACTAACTGATTTCAGTGGGCTTTACATCGGGTTCAAGGAGAGGTATCTCATGGCACTTTTGTGAAGTCAAAGAGAATGAGAGTACACATCCCTGGAATATCTCTGCGGTGCCAGCCAGAGTGCACACACCTCATGCACAAAATGTGTCTCAAAAGCCCCCTGAACTATACGATACCATTGACCTCCATTTCTCTGTTGACAAGCCACAGTTCAAATACTGTTGTTACTTGACGGTCTCTAAAGAAATGCTGTCACACTGTGGTGACTGCTGTTCAGAGGCATGCCTTACTTTGTCTCAACGTCTCTTTTCTTATGACTAGATCCCATTTCTTCTCCCTGTTGGGATGCCGATAGCCAGCTGAGAGTGTCTTGCCATGCAGCTGCCTCTCCGTGCTGCCCACCCATGGGCAGGTTTGTGTGGATATGAGGAGGAGATGAAGAGGTGTTTTGCATGCTGTTTATCATAATTGGTTGCATTGGCATAACAGAATGTATCAGAACAGTGCTCATCCGAACAGGCTCCTCTTGCCACTGCAGACACAATATGAGACAGTTAGTGAGTCGAGAGACTGGGAACAGGCAGCGTTTTTGCCATGCAGCTTTTGGTTAGTCAGTGTAGTTAGCTCTGTGAATGTTAGGGAGGGAATAGCAAACTGCACTTCCTAGGGTAACGCAACAACTTAGAACAAACCTACAGTTGAAATATAGCTACCATACAGGTCATTGAAACTGACCGGGATATTTTTTTCAGAAGTCCAGACAGTCTTCCCTTGTCTCCTTCCCTGGCACCACAAGGCCTCACACCTTTAGAAATGCTTAAAATGAAAACAAACTCTCTTCTACACACACTTTCTAATAGCATTAAAATAAATCATCATATATAAAGCCAAACAATGTCACAAATCTGTTTCCAGACACGAGCTGGTTTCAGTAGTGCTTACCAGCAGCCAATATTGAGTTACAGTATTTTCTTTCTATTTAAAGAACTAAATGGGGAGCTTTTTCCAAATCCCAAGTCAACTTTTTAAAATAGAAACTAACATACAAGAGCTTGCAAATCTGCTTGTAATCAGGACTCCTGAAAGTTACATCTGGTTGACAGATTTAGAGCACAAGTGTAGAAAAAGGAAGGGTAGAAGAATAGCAACAGCAGCAGCAAGAGTGGGAGGAGATAAACAGAACAGCAGCAGTAGAAATTAAAGCAAGCATCTAGACAACAGAAATTATGGATAACAACAAATAAAAAATATTTTATGCTAACAACCAATACCATGGAATACTGAAAGAAGAGGTAACACACTGTCAAATATTGTCTGCCAGCCTAAAATGATTAAGAAATGTATAATAAAGGTTTCTTGATAAATTTTGGTTTAAAAATAATTAGAAGCATTGCTGAGTGCTTCTGAGGAGCCTATAAAGATATGATATTCATGATTTAAAAGCATCACAAGTGGGTAGAAAAGAACTGGCACTTATAGTTACCAAGCAAAATAAGACCTTTTAATAAAATATGTTTCTTCATGAGACTGAATACATACAGATCTCTCACACTTAGCCCTTTAATAAATGTAAGACTATGGAGTCATTAGTTTACTGTGTTTTACTTCTAACACATAGAAGTCTTGCAAAGCCTCGGGGAGTTTTGTGAAGCCAAGCTATGTCAATCCTCATCCTTTTCAGTTCAGAAATTCCCGAGTTCCAACCTTGAGCAATTAGTGTTGTTAACTTTGTTGAAAGCAACATTGTCAGCTTGTGACAATAGTACAATATTATATCTTTAGCCTAAAGCTGCTCATAGCTGTATTTTACCAGCCTTATCATAAAAGCAGCTCTCTAAATTTAGTGAATACTTTATTAAAAATTAAAAAAGAAAAAGATGAAGTGTATGATTTAGAAAGAGAGTAGTACTTCAATAATATGCACAGATACAGATATATGTATACAGACATAGAGAAGTTACTAAAATTTGACTAAATCTCTCCTATCTCTCTCTCTGCTTCTTGGTTTGTTGTTTTTTTTTTAATGACAGGAAAACTACAGAAGTACAAGCCTCTACTTTAGAGGCGTTTCTGAGTATCAAATGGTGCTCAGCACACAAACACCCTACATATTCTGTGGCAGGCATATGTTGCTTGTCACCAAATGAATGTCGCTCTGGAAGAGTCAGAAGAGGCTGAACCATCTGAACATTCTTTTTATGCAGGCTGTTTTAAAACACTACATTTCACTGCCACTCTCTGTTGTGATAGGTTTGCTTGTTTCTGGCAATTTAAGCTTTGGTCTTGGAGAACTTGGTATTTTCCAGTGGAACTGACAGAACAGGGAAGTTTCCAACTTAACTGTAGAACTTTGTAGTGAAGGAAAGTTCATTTCATTGATTCATCCCATAGGGGAAAAAATGGGGGAAGAAAGACATCCAAAAAAAACCCAAGGCAGAAGAGCAGGTAAGGGGAAAGATTCTTTCGGTTTCCCTTTCTCCTAAGACACATGATAGAGTGTAAACAAGAAAAAGGGAACAGATCATAAAGTTTGGCAGGGTAAATGTAAAAACAACATGACAGTCCAAACAAAAGTTTGCAAAATAAATTTCAAAAAGTACAAAAAATTTTCATAAAGATTTTTTCAAACACATCAGAGTTGAGAAATACGCCAAGGAACCGGTAGAGAAAGTAGGTGACCAGGATATGAAAAGAGAATTAAAGGAAGAAAATGCAACAGTTAAAAAATAAGAAGAAAAGGAAAAAACGAAAGGAAAGGAAAGGAAAGGAAAGGAAAGGAAAGGAAAGGAAAGGAAAGGAAAGGAAAGGAAAGGAAAGGAAAGGAAAGGAAAGGAAAGGAAAGGAAAGGAAAGGAAAGGAAAGGAAAGGAAAGGAAAGGAAAGGAAAGGAAAGGAAAGGAAAGGAAAGGAAAGGAAAGGAAAGGAAAGGAAAGGAAAGGAAAGGAAAGGAAAGGAAAGGAAAGGAAAGGAAAGGAAAGGAAAGGAAAGGAAAGGAAAGGAAAGGAAAGGAAAGGAAAGGAAAGGAAAGGAAAGGAAAGGAAAGGAAAGGAAAGGAAAGGAAAGGAAAGGAAAGGAAAGGAAAGGAAAGGAAAGGAAAGGAAAGGAAAGGAAAGGAAAGGAAAGGAAAGGAAAGGAAAGGAAAGGAAAGGAAAGGAAAGGAAAGGAAAGGAAAGGAAAGGAAAGGAAAGAAAAGAAAAGAAAAGAAAAGAAAAGAAAAGAAAAGAAAAGAAAAGAAAAGAAAAGAAAAGAAAAGAAAAGAAAAGAAAAGAAAAGAAAAGAAAAGAAAAGAAAAGAAAAGAAAAGAAAAGAAAAGAAAAAGAAAAGAAAAGAAAAGAAAAGAAAAGAAAAGAAAAGAAAAGAAAAGAAAAGAAAAGAAGAGAAAAGAAGAGAAAAGAAGAGAAAAGAAAAGAAAATTCTTTTTATTAGTGTTTGCTATGAATAAAACTGGAGAAATTCCTAAACCACAATTCTTCTCAATAAGGGGACATCAGAAAGTCCACCTCAAAATGAAATATTTCTAAAACAGTTTATCAGACAAAAGATAAAATGAACAGTGCCAAGTCACCTACATGAGATAGTACCTACCCAAGAATCCTAAGCTAATGGAAAAATGAACTATCTGAATTGTGATGCACAATCATAGTTTGAAATAATTTATTAACTAAGTAATGGTGAAAACAGTTTTTTTTTAAAAGGCTGCTTATGGATATTGAAGGAACTACAGACTGGTAACTCCAACATCTGTATTATGCAATTCAGCAGGAATTATTATAAAGAATAGAATGAATGGACATTGATAAATAGCATATAATAGGAAGGAGCTACAACTACTTCTATAAAGAGAAATAATGCCTCACAAATCAATACAAGTTCTTTAAATGAAACACAAGAGAATGAAAAAGATTCACCCTGATGGTACAGATTATTTGGATTTCCAGAAGGCATTTGACAAGATCCCTTACCAAGGGGTCTTAAAGAAACTGAGAAGCCAGAAGATTAAAAAGAAGGTTCTTGCATGTATAAATAATTGGTTCAAAGATTGGAAACAGAGATTAGGACTCCGTTCTCAATGTAGAAAGAGGATCCCTGTGGAGCTCTACAGTCATGTTTTTGGATCTCATACTGCTCAACGTATTTCTAAATAACTGGAAGGAAGAGAGGGTGAATATAAAGTGTCAACATTTCCTTATGATATTAAGCTATTTTAGGCAGCAGAAAAAAGGACTGACTGTGAAGAAGTGCAGATAGTGATACTGGAATTCAGATACTGCAGACACTTCTTAGTCTTAACCTGGAACCGTATCGTACCTTCAGGGACTGGGCAATAAAATCGTAGATGAAATTCATTGAAGGTAAATATGTAGGTAGAGATGCATATGGAAAACTGATAACCCTTATTTCAGATATATTCTTACAGACTCTAAGCTGGCCTTTACCATTTAGGAGCGAGACCTTCCACTTACAACAATGAAGAAACTCTTTTGAATCTTTAATGTTGACCTCAGCTAAGTACTGGGGAAATTTCAGAAAAGTGGGAAAAATCTAGTGTGCCAATCTTTCAAAAGGGCAAAAAGAATGAATAAATAAAAGTCAGTTATCCTGGTTATCTGGGAATTATGGGAGGATAGTAACACTCCATGATTTCATCCAAAACAGCTCATGTACAAATTAACCTAATATGATTTGTTGACAGAATGACAAATATAATTAATAAAGGTAAATGATGTGATATACTTAGACTTCCATAGACTTATTAGTGTTTTATGAAAATCTGATAAAAATTTTAGTATAAAAACCATAACATACAATATAGCAATTAATACTTGATTGAGTGAGAGTGCAGAAATGACTGCAGACAAGGAATAATCTTCACAGGATTTAGAATTTACCCTGTTCTTGCAGTGTGATGATAACCTGTGCAGAATAGGTTAGAAAGCCCAGGTCAGTTAATCAATGTTCTTCAAACAAGAATATAACAGACATGATAAATGCATTTGCACTATAGATCAGACGACTAGATTTGTGGTAGAGTTACTGACTAAAAGAACACCTCAAGAAGAACTTGCTGCAGATGAAAACGGAAAGGAAGTTGTGGCTTAAAGGTATCTTCACGGTATCACAGAACCTTTCACCTGATGCTTCCTAACGCTTAGTATAAAAATACAGGCAATCTAAGCAACCTCTTGCAAAGTCAATACCTCCAACTGAAATTACCTACAACAGAAAACTTGCATTGAAATTGTAATTTCAATCACTTGAAATTGCCTACAGCCAAAAAGCTCTAACTCATACTCAGGTCAAGCTGATATCACACACAAAAAAAGAAAAAAGAAAAAAAAAAGAAACCCATCAATTCACTAAAGACTAAGCTAGAAATCATGAACACAATCAGTCAAGCTAATGTTATATTGAAAATGTTATCCATTATTTTCTATCACATGGATGTTTACTATTGCATCTTTAATTGCATTCTTTTAACCTTTTTTTTTTTAGTTATATGCAGCCCTATAGGTTTTTAGTTTTAAAAGCAAGCAAAAATATTGATATATTGACAATCAAGAGACTTGTCCACAGCCAAGTTACGTTAGATTCGATTTATTAATATCTGCCACTTGAGGTAAAAGAAGGAATGGGTGCGGAGACAGAGCTGCATTCTCTCTTTTCTTCAGAGTCACTCATATACAGTTGCTTCAATCTGTCATCTATTTCCTTCTGTCCTGTTTCCATTTCAGTCCTTGTTTAACCATGATTGTCTTTGCATTCCAGCTTCTGTTCAGTAATATTTTTAACCCAATCTTTTCCTAACCCGTCCTAATCCTGGTTTTAATTTTGCTAATAACCAATAGCCTTCCACTCAATCATAATCTGCTTCCCTTCATCCCAATCCCTTCCTCTCACTGGGTGTTCATCACATTTCCATACCTCACCTCGTTACAAGTCTTTCCTTGTTATAACACCTTGACAGAGGCTCTGAATCATACACTCCAGATTCCCTCTCGCAAGACTCATTGATTGAATTCTGCTCCTTATCTTTCCCAAGATCTGTCTTTTGAACGCCTTCTTTCTCCAGGTTGCTTGCATAGTAGCTGGAGGCCACTTAAAACACAGAAAACACAGGACAACTCAATCTTAATTCTGGCATTGGTTCCTACCTTCCCCTTGCCCTGCACAAGGCAGCAATTAAAAGGAAAGTCTCTGACCAGTGATAGGATCCAGGATATCGACTCACCTTCTGTGAAAGAGGCCACATACGGTTCAACTAACAGTGGACACTGTGAAAGGATAGCACATGCTCAGGGAGGAAAAGTCTTTTGAAATTTTAGCTTTTTAATATGAACGAAGTTGGCTGAGCATATATTTCAAATGTTTATTATTTGGCCAAATTTCAACAGATTTTGAAGGGCCCAGCAAAAAACACATCCCTGACCCATATTTCAAGTCTCTGTTGGAAAGGAGGGGACTGCTGTTCAAAGAAACATGACAAAAATAATGTATTGCTGAACCACTTCGGTTGAAATTAAAATAAAATGCAAAAATAAAAAATCTTAGCCTGAGGCTGACACAAAACATGGAGAAATTTCCATCCAAAGGACTGAACTTGTGCCAAGTTATAAGCAACTGAAAAATAAGGACTTATAATGGGGACTGATAATGAAAATTATTGATAATATTAATTTTAATATTACTAATGATGTGATGCCACAATTCTGCCTATAATAACTGACAACTAGCACTCTCGTATAGGCTAAAAGTAAAGGCATATAATTTACCACAATTATATGGACAAGCAGCCACATAATTATGTATCTTTCTCTTACAGCAAAGTGGGTGAGATAAGAAACTAGGTGATGGAGGATTTTGCTTCTCCACAGAAATAGGATTTTCATTGGTTTCACCAGTTGTGCAAATTTGTTTTTGTACAGCCATATTTTCTTTTAAATCCTGAGGAGCAGACATTTGTCCCCTAGGACAATTTTTCAAACATGTATGAAAATATCCCTAGTTGCTGTGTAGAGTGAACAAAATCCATATCCAATATCCATACGCAATTATGTTCCATTAGTCACCCTTCCCTCCACCCGCTCCTTCCTTCCTATTACTCTTTTACCAAAGACACCTGGCTTTTTATTAACTATTGCACAGATTGAGGATGTCATCCTCGAGCTACTGAATACCAACTTTTCACTTGACATTTTGCCAGAAAAACTCTGCTTCCTTAAAGACTGAGTGCTGTAAGCTCTATTATCACCAGTATTGCTGATCAGTGTACTCTCCTAGTTTACCTAAATAAGTAGCAGTCCACTTAACCTTTAACAACTCTAGCATCTCTAATAAAAGCCTCGTTATTTTTCCCCTCATATCCCAACACCTTACTTGTCAAAGGTCAGTAAGGGAGTGTTTACCATTCAGCTTCAGAAACATCTCTCAGCAAATGATATGAATGAAGAATTACAGTCAGGTATTGTCTTGCATATAATACTTCCAAATTGCAGTCTGAGGTTGGAGGGGTCTCTTTCTTGGGTTAGATGAATGTCTGTTTTATAATGATTTTCACTTGGCATAAACTTGGAAGGGGGGAGGGGACCAAGCTGTAATAACTCAATATAGTATAAGCTTAAATTAGTGTAAATAGGGATCTGATCTACATGCAATGTAAGTGACATCATATGCACATGGGAATGTATCATTTGTACATTTTTCCTTATTCAATCCAGCCTAGTTCTCTGTAAAAAGGATTTTCTGATCTGCTATTGAAATAAAAAAAAAAACAAACACCAAAATATTATTCATTTCTCTTGTCAACTATTCTCTTTTCTACTGTCACCAATGAAAATTCCTTTTGATTGTCAAGGCATGTGCTGAGGGTTTTGGAGTCCCTTATTTAAAGCTTTTTCTTAAAGACAACAATCGTTTCGTCAAGCTTTCTTATCATCACTTGAATGTATTTACTGGTATGATACCTGTGCTACTTCCTGTTCATAGAAGGTGTAAAATGCTTGTCTTTCCCACTTCAGACCACAATGCCTCCAGTTGTCTCTTCACATCATTCTTACATCTTTATACAGGAACACATGTAGCCCTGCATGTGTATTAAATGCATGTTGCAGTAAGCTTGCATACTAGAACCAAATTTTGCATTAACCTATTCATGTAGAAACATCCTTGGTTCATCACAGAGCACCAGGTTGACTTTAAAATCATTCTGCCCTTTAGTATAACCTTTATGGCACACTCTACTGGTTGCATTATGCAGTAGCTTTATAAGACAGTAATATTATGCCTGATACTCTGATGTCCTGTCACACTTCAGAGAACGCACCAATTAGTCACTTTCTAGACGGTAATCAGCCTGCTCCCCATCATTTTACTGAGAGAGGGTCTAGCTGTGCTTTTGTGCAATGCATGAAATTCTGATATGCTTTTCACTTTTTTTGTTGGTTAGATGAAAAGATGCTGCCCATGGCATCACACAGAATTTCCCTAAATAATTTTCAGTGCCAGAAGTGCTGTGCTGAGTTGGACAAGGTAGTGGGGTAGGGTTCATATTCAGTACTAAGGAGTGAAATCTCCTTGGCCATAAAAGGTGATAACAAGTATTTCCAGTAGCAGAAGGTCTTTAACTGTTCAGGAATAGTGCATGGAAGGATGTGTAGACACCGTATTACTTCAAGGCATGACTGTGGCTTTGCCATTTGCCTTTGAACAGATAGGAAAGTAGCCTGTCATTTGGAGGAAGAAGTTGGGGTTTTCTGGTCCTCTTTTTTATAGCTATGAAAATAATTGGGGTCTGTCAATGCTTACACACTGCAGTGTATTTGTCCAACACACAAGGTTAGTTACACAGATTGCACATTATTATTCTAACTCATGCCAAAAATCCCTTCATACTTCAAGGACCTCCAAACCCAACTTTTCCCATTCTTCCTGGCCAAAGATATATTTCTTCTAGAGCTCTATCTTACAAATCCTCCTGTTTCAAAGCATTGCTGCCTTTCCACATAAGTTCTAAATTCTGTCACCCAAATTCCATGGTTATTTGGCCCAGACCTCTACAGCTCAGAGCCCCAGCTGATACCTTTTACTCAATAGTCCTGCTCTCCTTGAACACTACACTACCTGTCCTTCTACCTGTGCTAAACCTTGCATACAGCATCATCTCCTCACTAGGTCTTCCCATGACAGCTATGCTTACCAGAAATCTTCCCATGTGAAATTTACAGACTTGGGGGGAAAAAAAAAAGACATCAGGAATAAACATGCATATGAAAGCTCTACAAGATTCACTCTACTATTATTAATAACACTATCATTTTGGCATGTTCCTCAAAACATGTCATTCTACCCAAGGACGTTATCATCTCTTCCTAGCCTAAAATGAGTTTCAAGCAATAAAACATTTCAGCTAACTCTTATCTCCCTTTTTAATCAAATGCATGTGTGCACAGTCTAGTTTATTTCTGAAAAGTCAGTATCTTTTTATCAATATTTTAACAAAATCTTAATATTCTTTATGTTATTGCACCAATAAATATAAATCTGGGAAGGAAATGCATTGGAGACATTACTTACTTAGCTCCAAAATTTGTGCAGATTATCCAGTCATGTTTATCACACAACAGGCAGAGGAGCAAAAAGAACAAAAAATAGTAGTGTGGACAACCGTGGTAATATGTCTGTGTCTTCAAGTAAAATTTTCTGATTTTGTACTTTACTAAAACCCAGTTCTTAGTCATATTACCAAAAACTGATGCATGTTATTTCCACTGTTAACCAGACAAGGGATAAAACCATATTCAATCACGTCCTGGTATGGAAGGCATTAAATAATGTCACAGGTAATATGGACAGTTGAAGGAAGTTGCAGCAGGGAGTAAGGAAGCCTTAAAAAGGTGAAAATTAAATCAAAGAAGAAATTCTGATATTTCATTTTTGAAGCTTCCCTGTGGAGACTAGGGTTGGGCATGACCTTAATCTTGCATTACTGCTGGCAGAAACAGGGTGTCCACCAGCTCTGCCTACCCTCAGCAAGGGGTAATATATTATATAAAGGAGCCCTCTTTTATTACTGAGCTCTGTTTTAATGCTCTTACCAGGCCACAAGCTAAACATTATGTCTTCTTTTTACCTTCCTTTTTCTTTGTATGCTGATGCTAGAATGTCTTTGGCTGTGTTTTATTCTGAGCCACTAGCTTCTGAGTCATAGAGAAAAATTTAAATGTTTTGCATTTAATGACTGACAGACATTGATGTTTTTGGGTTTAGTGTATCAGGAGATAATAATAAAAAAGGTCTTTAAAAACAAAAGAACTGATAGCACCCCTTGAAACTTATTTCCTGGATTTGAAAAAGTGGTTGCTATTAAATATTTGTTAAAAAGGAAGAAGGGTTTTGTTTGTTTTTCTTTTTTTTTTTTTCCAGTAGACAGCTTATTTCCAAGTAGTATAGGCATTATTTAGGGTAGCAAACAGAAGATATACCAAGGTCTACTTTTGTTACTATACATTTATGAATTATGCTGGTGAGCTGACATGTAGTTAACATCTTTCACTTTTTAGGCTTCTTTTTTTCTTCTTTTCTCTTTTCCTTCCCTTCTCTTTCCAACAGCCCTGTGAGTCATTCTTTATATTAATGCTTTCTTCTTCCACCATCCCCGGCTTTCCAATTTCTACTCAAACTTGATAGTCTCTGCAGACAACGTGAAAGTGAACGTTGCTTTTCCTTTCAAGTCTTGTAGTTCTGATGCAGACATGTAGCCTTAATGTTGCTTCAGTGCTGTTCACCAAAGCTGCGCAATAGTCATGGGTTCAAGAACCTGTCACACTCTAGCTCCATGATGGTTTCCATGGAAAGATTAACTCTGCAGCTGTAAATACTTGCAGAGGTACAATAAAAACCACTTTAGTTGCTCCTTCTTTTGGGGATCCTCTGTTGTGAGGACTGTGCCCATTTACAAGAACAATCTGTTGCTACCAAGCAATGTAGTTTACTCTTCCCTTCTGGCTATTCTTCCCTATTATTGGAGACAGGATCCGGTTCTGATCCCACCTCATGATATTGTTGAAGCTAAGGCAGAGAAACCAGAGAAGCACATGGGATAATTCTAGCAGCCACTGTTTTAAAACTGCAGTAGTTGCATAGTCTGAAGTTCCAGATGAACAGGACAAAATGTTAGCTCTTTAAGTCCTTTATAGTATTTCCTTTGCTACAGAAGCGAGAACTCCCATTCAACAGAGAGTATGACATTGACTTCAATAGTCATTCACTAGCCTCCATAACATGAATAATAAAAATGAATTGGGGACTGAAGCAAAAGTGCTATATATATTTCTTGAATGTCTCCATATCCTGGGTATCATAAAGCTTTCTACCAAACCTTTCTTCCTGTTATCTATCAATATATAATAGCACCTTGGGAGAGCTTCTCAACGCCTACTTCTAGCTGCTAAGCAGCATGTAAAGTCAGCTCTGCATATTTTTCTTGAAAATATGGTTGAATGGTTCCTAAGAATCCCACTACCAGAATGAATATTCTTTGGCATGCTGTCCACTCTGTTTTAAGTTTTGAAAAACTTTAACTAAGAAGATTTTTTGCCCATTGCCTGTAAAGAGAAAGGAGATGATAATCCTCTAGACAGCAAGTGATTAAACAGCAGCTTATTGATAGATAAGTTAAACAGCAAGTGGTTCCCAGTCTTCAAAACTATATTGATTTACTTTCATTATTTAACATGGTTTAGATCTGGTTTTGTATCACCTCAACTTTAAGAAAAAAATGTTAGTATAAAAATTTTTCAGTTGGAGAACAAAGGTATTAAGACTACTAGAACTATAAAATAATAAATTTTAAAGTCCATAAAAATTATAAAAATTCAGATATAAAAGTTGATATAATGGATATCTAACTAGGTATCTGGTAAATATGGAATATGGCTGTTACATATATATTTACTACCTTGTAAATGCAACAGTGACACTTGTATCAGTTCCATGAGTATATTACTTTTGGTTACTTTTCTTACATAATCGTAGTTCTATACAACCAATAAGACCAGATAAAAGAGCACTGCTACCTGAAGGCTGAAGGACAAGGGAATAAGATGCCATAGATATTACCAAATGAAAAGAAAGTTTGCTGTAACTCTAGAAGTTCCAGAAACTCTCAAAACCCTGCAGATGAAAACTACCACATATGCTATTTCCATATTTATGTTGAGGTTTTAGATCAATGTTCTAAACTGATCTACTAGATCTATTTTAGCTGGATTGTTAAACAATAGAAAAAAACATCTTAAATGCCCAATAAAAAGCAAGGAAATTGGAAAGTATTATCAAGTGAAGTTTGGATGAGGGGTGATACTGGACTGAATTTGCAAACTGATTTTGCAAATTCGATATTGGTTTACAACAATTTTCAAACTGATTGAGGAAGGAAAACTATTCTCATAGTAAGGGGTTTTATTTACACTAAGTAAGGATGCCACATCACATCACAGGATGCTAACAGTCCTACTGCATGCATTCAAGCAGCCATTAGAGAAATTAATGCATCAGCTTTCAGCACCAGAAACATAAAATAAGGCCTCCAAGAGAGAAAATCAGTAATTCGGCTATAAACGTATAGCATATGCTTGACCTTGAAAGACATATTGAAGAGCAAATATTTTAACATTAAAAACATCCATGATTTTTCTGTCATTCCTAAATCACTTGACTGCCTGTTAGGTTCTTTAACTCCCATATTGCCTGATGAAAGAATACTTCATGATTCCTCATCGTTCATAGTGCTCATCTCAAGTCATGGGCATTAATTTTGTTTCCGTAATAATTTTCAGGAATCAGTTATGACAACATAGGATTTTTTCCTTTTTGTTTTTTTCTTGTGACTCTTCCATACCAACAACTTTAAAGTATGTTTCTACACTCTTATTCACAATGTACCTTTTCAATGTACTTGTGAACAAATGTAGATGTCTATTTAGATGTCCAGTGTATTACCTATGTACGGTAGTTATGCAAGCGAACAAATCTGTCCAGGCAGTGAAAGAATTTGTAAAGAATATCTACACTGCTTTTAGAAGACCAGGCCAAAAAGCAAGCCTGTGCCCTGCATACCGCCGACCAGAGCTCCATGAGACCCCAGTGCTGTGTGTGTTTCACCTGGGATTCAGCTTTCCTGCAACTGCACTATACAGGTGGAGTCTGAGCCTACAAATCCCACTTACAATCAAGTGAGGTGATATCTTGTTAGCCCGACTTTATTGACATTGGGTCTTTGAGCCCGGATAGGCTACAGGGTCAAACATGTCATGACACTCGTGTTTCTGGCCCTATGTTTAGGCAATAGAGTTGGACATGGAAGCACATTGGCTCAGATTTCCCCCTAGTCTGCTCTGGAACTCACTGCAGCCAGAGTGGACACAGAGACACAAAAGTGTGGACAGCTACTGGGTTTGTGCTTGTGTAGATAAGTGGGCCTTAGTTTGATACACACTTCTGAGATGCACTGAATGGTTTCAGCAGGAATTGGTATAGAAAACACAAAGTTAGCCAGCATTTCCTGGTCACAGTTAAACTACATTTCCCAGTTCCTTCTTTTACCTTTCCTCTATATTAAGTTCTTAACCAATGGATATACGTCACAGCTTTTCTTCAAAGACCAAATCACCTAATAAGCGTACTACCTGTACCATGGTCTGCCACAGTCAAAGCTTATATAAAGAGAGAGAAATATTGCCATCCTTAGACCTGAGGAAAAAAAGATTTCAAATACCCCTTCTTTAGGAATATAGTAAGTCACCCTGTATTCCTCTTTGCACCCCCACCCAAGGAATATTGATTTTTTTCCAATGTTATAGATAAGGTTGCCCTGAAATAGTACTGAATTCAACTTTCTTCCCAAAGAATCTATAGGGTCATGTTTATAACATTCCTCCAGGAATCACAGGATTGTGTTTCCTTTGGTACATTAAAGTGCTTTCTAACCTGCTCAGTATGAGCTATTGTATTATGGACAGCATAGGGAAGACAGGGAAAAGAATCTTCTTGTTCAAAGGAAGTGTTTCAGCCACTACTGCACTTCTGGGGGGGCCTAACAAGTCAGGACCTGAGTAAGAAGGACCCTGTTAAAACTACAGTGTTCCTAAGTTTTTTTAAAAAAGCAAAATTTTTGTCACCCAAGGCACTCTATTCTAGAAAAATGACAAATATCCAGAGTTCAGACATCTCTCTTTTATGGGAACTAATTTAATCCTTTGTTGTTCTTTCCGTTCAAGAATTGTTCCCTTTTTATACTATTTCTGTTAACCTGACTTTTTTCCTAGTCTCTTCATTTCCCTTCGACAGTGGGAAATTATCCATCTATTTCTAAGGTTAGTTTTTTCTCTTTAGTGGCTCCTGGCTGTGTACTCTTTTTTAAGGGTTACAAATAAATCATGCCAAGCAAAAGATTGCACTGGTGACAGCACCGGCCTCCCTGCTCTTCCATCTCTGCAGGCTCCTCTTCATAGCTACATAAACTGTGCAATTGGGAAGCAATTTTGTGGGGTGCTCCCATACTCTCTTTAATTAAGACATGTCAAACTATAGTCTATCTGTTTTACTGCTGCAATGTGATCACACTCAGAGTTCAACAATAGTAATCAGCTCTAAAAGGCAACACTAAACTAAAGCTGCTTCACCATTGATCAGTGAATAGCATTTAGGTGAAAGAAGATTCAGGCCTCACATCTATCCCCACAACCATTCACTGAACCACTTCCACATTAAATAAACCTGCCTAAGTAATCAGGAGGTTTCTCACTGGTTGCTTTACCAAACCGAGATACAAGGGCACAAAGTACTTACTCAAGCAGAAAGTATGCCGAAGTATACTGAGTAAGCCACCTGCACCCAGGTAAAGTTAAAAACTTTTTTGAAAGCTATCAAGTTTTTACAATAAATTCAAGGCAGGCTTTCTTATAATCTTAAAGCTCTTGGATATCTATAATATTCCTACCTTGTTTTGTTCCATGGGGAGAAGATGAAGATCTGTAGAACATAATGCCAGAAAAGATCGCCAAACCACCAAACCTGATGATCATGTGGTCTTCTCCCTTTTTTATATCACAAACCTTATATATTACCCAGTTTCATACAAACCCTAAGGTTTTAATTAGACCAAAGTGTTTCAGAATAAACTCTGTGCTACAAAGAAGAGATCAAGGCATTAGTAATGCCAAAGGATCCTTTGATGTTAGAAAACTGACGAAGTGAGAGCTGCCCTGATGATTCCCAAAAGCTGAACCACATCCTATGTTGCAGAGGAAGTTGAAAACACCTTTCCCCCTGGCACATACACACATACACACAGCATCTAGATCCCTGTCAATCTAAATCAGGTTTGACCCTCGTCAGACAATCAGCCCAATCCTCAACCTTGAAGCAAACCACAGCCACCAGGAACCAAAGAAAACAGTTTGTCTTTGCTAACTCTAAGTACTGTTCTGGGTGACTTATTGTCCTGTCTGGTTGTGGTCAATCTTTGATACAAGGAAGGCCAGGAAAAATAAAGAGGATGCCCACCTCAGAGTACAGCTTGCTAATTACCGCTGTACATATCCCTGAGAGTTCCTATCCTGTTTTGCAGATACAACAGATGGTATATTTGAAGTGTCAACATTTCTAGGTTCTGGTAAAGACAAAGACTGTGGATAAGTTTGCACTATAGGGCAGAGAAATCTAAGCTAGCTCAGGATAAGGCTAAGACTGGAAGCAGAGTACCCACGTCAGCATAGCTACACTAGCCAAAGCATAATGCAGTGCAGCAATAATGTGTCTGCGTTGCTTCCAGGACCCAGAGTATAGTTTTTGTTCAGCATTGTACAGATGTGTAGATCTACCACCTCATCTGGAGCTAGCCTGAAAATCTTAAACAGAATTCTGCACTGTAAGGCAGCTCACCCCTCATACATGCTTTGTATTGTTTCAGGTCACGCAAGGAAGAACTTTTAGACAGTAAACATATTCAGTATCTGGCAATGTAGCATCTCCTTTGCATTATTAAAAACCGCTGTAGCCCTTCTTGACAACAGCTACTTGCTGAATATTTTCCCTAACACTGATCAGGCAGGACTGAACCCTGTCCATTTCTAGGAAATTCCAATGACCAGTTTACTTCCAATATCACTGTGTATTCAACACCACGACCATAGAAGCAATCCTTCAAATAGACAATGTCTCTTCTCTAAGAATAGTATCAGAAAAACAGGTAGATCCTGTTTGTTTCCATTATTGTTCTTCTTGTTCTTTTTTAGTGGAAAGTGTATACAATTTAAGCATGAACAATAATATCCTTTGCTTCCTCTCACAGTTATTCCTTTTTCACCTATATCTTTTTATACATAATTTGAGAACTGACCTGGCTAGTACTCACCTGCTTTCCTCAGAAAATCTATTCACCTGTCCTACCCATTGGTCATTTAAAACAAATTAAAACATGGAGAGTAAAGCCACATTAACTTCCTTCCTTCCTTGATCCCTTGAGGAAAAGCCTTTCCAGCATTGACTGTGGGTCTTATTTGACTGACTTTTGCACTTTTGATTGGTCCTTGGATACAGCAGTGAAAAGATATTTCCTGTGTTGTAGTGTGTAATAAGAGCAACAGATTTTACCCTAAGCCATGAGCTGAACAACAGAGGAAATTGGAGTGCCTTGCAGTAATTAATCATTGTACAATGAGACCTGTCAAAACCCTTTTTAAAGCTGATATTGCTGTCGATAACCAGCTAGTACATCACCATCTGTGATTGTTTAAAATATCAGCCTATACTGCAATCAACATATTTTACACTTACACTTCTTTTTTATTTACCAAATATAATTCTCCTAAGTACTACATGTGCTACAGTGTTTGCCAGATGACAGTGCTGCTGGTATCAATATCTAAACTAACCGCTTTTGCCCATAGTAAGTATCCGACAAATCCCCTGAGCTGTAAAATAAAGTACCAGATAAATTGCATTTGTATCTAGTCTAAATTCCAGTGGTAAGAAAAATTTATCATGAAACATTTGTACTCTGGATGTTGGCTTATGGTTGAATGAGAAAAGAGAGAAGTATCTCAGAGTAGTTTCATATCATACTGAAAGTTAAAATAAATAATAGCTGCCAGATTCTCAGCTGATATGAAAGAAAGTAATTCAACTGTAACTATAGAAAATTATGTTGCTTTACATCAGCTGAGAATCTGGTCCACATGCCCAAGCAAATCTGAACCTAAATTTTATGTTTTCTAAATTTTACATTTTATGTCATTAATTGAAAACAGCAGCAGCACTGACTTCCTCTAAAAACTAACTTGCTCTTTCCTTTACCAAATGTCTGTGTGCTTTGTGGAATAGGCCAAGAAGTTACGAAGTAAGGCTCAATTTATCTCTAATATTATCTTACTTAACAATAAAAAAAATTCAAAGTTGCTTTTCCTCTCAGTTACTGCATGCAGCCTATGAGACACTCTTCTGTTGCCTGCAGCCACAGAAAATTAAAATGTTCAAATAGAGGTTAACAAGGAAAATAAAGGAAGATGCTGCCCACAGTCAATTATTTGCACGATACTGTTTTTCAGGGATTTCTGTGTTTCACATGCTGATAACTTAGTATTCTGTTTCCTCCAGATCCCACGGTAAGGGAAGTAACTCTCCCTGGACACTGCATGAGAAACTTGGCTCATATAATATAATCCTGTCATATAGCATTGGCCCTTGGTGTTCTACTCTTTAAATGATCACAATAAATCCCATGATCTGCTTGCACTCACATAACCAAGATAAACAGATTATTCTGTTGCAGTAACCTACCCTGTTCATTAGCTATCTCTCCAAATGTTTCCACCATTGGAAATGATGGAAATACAGCAGTTCTCAATACTTTTGTTTGTGGTCACTGCTACAAAGTATTAAATAGATTAGAACAATGAAAAAAATCCCTTCAAGACTGAGCTCAAACCTCACACATTCAGTGATAACTCTGTGTTTACAGGTGAGGACCTGTAAGATAACATCTTTCATTGTGTACCATGTTAATTCTGAATAACTATTTTTTTTGAACCAAAATGATGTATATAACTATATACATGCCATATATACATGTCTGTAAGAGATGTAATGTCTTACAGAAACTGAGGTACCTTGCATCAACACAATTCCATTTTGCAACCAAACTAGTAATCTCACACAAAAGAAAGTTATTTTGACAGGATCTACTTTCTATATGCATATATTGATTGGCATCCATTCTATTTTCCTCCTTTAATTCTTTGGTAACAGAGTCTCATATCAGTCACTCTATTATTTTGCCTGGGATTGATGTCATGCTGACAGCCCTATAATTATGTGGGTTGGCTCATTTAGTCTTTTTAAGCATTGGCATGGTATTATCTTTCTTCCAGTCCTCTGGAATGTCCTTAGTGTTCATAGGGTTATTGCAAATCAACATCCTGGTACACACCAGTTGAATACATGCTGGTTTACCACTCAGCAGTAATTTACTTCTGTAATCCATCTTACAGAAGTTTCCAGCTGATGAGAATCTTGGGCAACTTTGTGTGACTGCACATTTTTGCAGTTGCAGTTTCTGAATAAGAACTTTAAACTTTAACTTTAACAGTGTTGTCACTGAAGTGAGAACAAAACTTCAACTTTTTTCCTGTATACCTTTATGCAAGAAAATTCCACAAGGTTCTACCTTAAGGCATGCAGGACATGTTTTCATATATATATGCTTGTATATGTGTGTATGTGTGTTTATATATACGTAAAATCACATATCAAGTTCAAACGAATAACTGAATTACATGAAAAATTATTTGTGGTCAGGATAATATTGGCCATGTCTATGCTAACAAGTGATTTAGTGCAATAGGAAGAGTCAGCAGATCAAAGCAGTTGCTGCTGCGGCTCCTACATCTAAATGGTATTTCAGTCAGGGTCTTACTCTGTGCTCAGTTTAGTTTGGTCCTCTGCACTGAGTGTACTCACCATGTAAGTGGTTCTCAGCTATCTGAAGGACAAGTCACAGATATGGATGTTTATGCCTTTACTGGGGACTGGAGTTGCATTTGGTGTGCATCAAGAGCAGAACTCTTTTTTCCTCTGAAAAAAATCCAGTGAAACTGCTCAGCAAATGCTTTGGCCAGGGAATTTGCTTCCAAGCTGCAGTGCTGTTCTCAACCAAAATGCAAATGTACACACAATCATTGACGATATTTTGCCGTATTGAAAGAATTTATTACACAATATTTCAGTTAGTTTGTTTCTTATATTTTAATTGACATTTTAGAATCTTTTTTTCACTAAAGAAGTATATGATGTTGCATTAAAGATGAGAATTAGATCTACCATGTATCTATCTCTATTATTAATTTATCGAAGAAAAGAAAAAGAGAAATTCAATTTCTTACAGTTTAGCAAACATTATTAGCTATTTGTTACATCTACTCAACCTAAAACCAGGTTGAATCTAAAACAGATGCCACAAATGAGCTACTGAGAAGAGGGTGCTCAGGGAGATTTAATTCTACCCATGTCAAGCATTTAGATCAATGTATGGCTGTACGGGTTATTATTCTAACTACACTCTATATTGCACAGATTAATTATCACTTCAGTAGTTGAAAAAAGCAGTTGATTCCTTCATTTGCTCAGTCCTAAAATTAAAAACTGCAATGTTACATATGTCTTGGGCAGAAAGTGAATGTCATGAAGAACTTATAGCTGATAAAACATATGATCACCTTTTTCTGAATATCACAGAGCAGTATGAACAACTTCCTTCATGTGGCACTATTTCCTTGCTGTATATCAGATCTGACAGAATGGCTTGATACAGGTTCCATGCACATAACAGAGATATGACTAGCCTGTCTAGGGGCTGCTGCTCTGCCTCTGTGACCATGACATAATACCACATTTCTATTTGCCATCTACTGCAAAGCTTACTCAGCTTGTAATAACCTGTAGTTTCTAAGGGTTTGAGTATGGCCTCCTATTACTTCAGCCACTGCAATATATAACACTTTTCAGTTACTGCCCTGATGATAATCTAAAATTTTTTTTGTTAAGATTTTTGCTACCATTGGTTCAAATCCTGTTGGTTCTAAAATTTGCTTGTGCTAAGAAACCTGTTTTCAGTTTCTGGTCTACATTAATTCATGGCCAGTTCATAGCCTTTGGTTATTGTACAAGTATTGTTCTTTGGCATTATTTGTTTTTCCCCCCTCTCTAATATTTTTCTGCAACATATTGGAAGATATAAGCAATTATAACCTTACTTAGCCTTCTCTTTGCTACAGTGAATGAAGAAAGCCTTTCAAGTACTCAGTTGACCAAAATGCATTTGAGAAACAGGTAAAAATACTTTTTCATACATTCTCAAGAAGCTCTCATTCTTTGTTCCAAAGCTCAATAACTTAAAAGAAAAAAAAAGTTTTAAATCGGGAATTATTATAATAATTTTTAAATTATTTGAATATGCTTTAGACATATTTAACATATAATATCTTTCCTCTGAAGACCTCCAAGGAATTAAAAATTCACTAATTAAGTACTGTAACATCCTTGAGAGGCATATACCATAATTATCTCCATTTTACAGATGGAGTAATTGAAGCACACGGAAGCTAAGTGATTTGTCCAAACTAACACATTCCACTGGAGTGTAGCCAGGAGAGATACCCATGGTTTCTAATTTCCAGTGAAACAATAGATTATGCTACACACACCAGCCCCCAAAAGCAGTATGTTACTGTTTCTTCACGAGAAATTGTTGGCTTCCTTTTTGAAAATAAGATGCAAAACTTTGCCTTAGTTCAGATAGTCTAGTAGCTGCCAAGCAGTCTAAAAAATATATTAGCATACAAATAATTGTAAAGGGTTGTACTCAATGAAAGACTGAGTTGGAAATGATACGCAAACACTTGCTCAATGACAGCCTTCAGTCTTGTACCTTCTTTCCTAACTGCATATCTGATCATCCAAAATTCAGGCATCTCCCCACATATGACAAAATCATGTCTGATTAGGTCATAGAAGACTGCATGTGCTTCAGGTCATATCACTGTAGGCTGCTAGCATGTCCCTTTGACTAATAAAATATGCATCCATTATAATGATAGGTAATATCTTCATTTTGGACAGCATCCTGGCATAGGTCCAATCATATGAGAGGGCAGAGGCTATAATCCCTGATTATCTCCATGAAAAGCTGTGTGGCTTTCCCTAGGCAAAATTGTTGTTGCTTTCTAGCAGCAGTTTATAAGGTTCTGGAAGCCTTCTGAGAAATGTCTGTATTCGCTTTGATATAGCATACTTTATCCAACATAAAATTCAGTTTTGAAAGCCAGCACTGAAATTTAGGAGCCTTGCTGTTTCCCATCCTCTCTTTCCTGTATCTCCTAATTACTACTGGGTGATTCTCCTCTCTTGCATATTCTTTTTCTGACCCCTGACTTCTTTGTTACTTTAGGATACAGCCCCAAAAGAAGAGTAACACATCTGTCTCCATCTTCCCTAATTAATGTGCACCCTAGAAGGAGCTAAAAGACACCTTCCAGAGAAGCACGATATGAAAGAGTTGGTTTGTACCACTTAGGCAGAGTAGGACGTTGATTCTGGTCTTCCTTGACAAATTCTAACTACTAGACTACGCCATAAAAGATGGCAAGTGCAACTACTGTGACCTCTTCCATTCTCTGAGTGAGGAAGAAATGAGTTGACATGTTCATTTCTTCTGAAATGGAGTGGGCTGTGGGCCTAAGAGTCCTAGTGGGTTTGCTCAAGTTACGATTTAACTTCCTAAGTAGCTCTGGATAGTGCCCTTCTCAACATTTTGGCTGCTTTGGATACAGTCTCAGATGCTACCTCCCTTATAGCATGTTGTTTCAGATTAAGTAATGGGTCCAATGTGTTAAAATTTGCCAAAAGGATGAAAATAGCAGAAATGTATAGCTCTTACAACTTCCCTGCCTTCCAGAAGTTGGTGACTATAAAACACCTGAGCTGATTATTTTACTAATTCATGTTTCATGCAACTCCTGCTCAGACTAAAAGGAATTGCACATGCTTATTCAGAGGAGGAGAATATCATAAATCTGAGAAAAAAGTGTTTATCATTACAAAATTTAATGTTATGAAAGTACATAAAGCTAGTTTTGCTGCTTGAGTGACAGATACAGAGATTAAAATTCACTCTCAGAATTTCAACCTTACAGAACTTCTGCTGTCTTAGAAAGCATACAATATCCTCTTGCCATGACCTATTATTTGAAAAAACATGGAGAAACATGGTATTGAATACATACGTGTTTTGAATACTAGGTAATCACAACTTATTATAAAAATAATATATAGGTTTATTTTCAACATTAGGAGTTACATCTTAAAATAATTTTTACAGAGTAAACATCTGGTTTACATATAGAATTATTCTGACATCTGTTATTATCCAAATACATTTAAAAGTTTGAACTAAATAAATATACTAAGAAATATGATCCAAAGTTAACATTAATTTTAAGATTGTCTGTGGAGCTTTTTCCCATTCTTAAATATTATGCATCAATTATCAGGGGATAGACAGTGAATAAATATGACAGCATAAAAAAAAATCATCATAAGCCTTGTATTTAAAATGAATATACACATACAGCCAGTAAAATTTGCCAGTAATGCATGAAAAAAACTTATATGTTAAACTCTTTACATCTACTTTTATGTTACTATATATTCATTAATTAAAGAGCAAGAGCAAAAAATGTATAAAGTTGATGAAAGGTTTACAGACCTAGTGACCTATCCCAACCCCAAGGATTAATACAGAAACTATGTGTGACTGCAAATTATTACACCAACCTTATTAGGATAATGATTTCTCACCTTCCATGGTGCTGCATTGTTATCCATAAGCTCCCAAAGGTCCTTAAGCTTGTTAATAACCATTATAGATGTACAATGAAGTGAATCAAGACTCAAATGAACTCACCTGAGCCTAAGTAGATTAACCCTGTTCAAGTTTGGTGATGTCCATATAAATTCATCTGGATCTCCTTCCATCAACAAATAGAAAAGTGCAATAAAGCGATAAGACAATGGTATATTTTATATGTTCTTTTAAAAAAAAAAACTGCAGGAAATTATTCAGGTCACAAATTCAGGAATCACTATTTAAACTGCAAAGAGGGTCACTTTTTCCTACTAGGGGCATATCTGGGCTCCGGGGATTATATTTTGTATGTGTTCAGCACTTAGCATTTGTGAGTCCTGCTCACAGGCTGAGGGCACTGTGACTCGTAAGCTGACTGCAAAAATGTGAATTAAACAAAGCTGGACATCTTCTGCATTAGATTATTAGCTAGTCTCTGAGAAAGTCATTGAAAAGATGATGCGTGCAAAAAAGAAGAAACATTCACATTCAAAATAAACATGCAGGTAGCAATTTCTGAAACTTTTAGACAATTTGTATTTCTGAAGAAAGAAAATAAACCTTGAATTTGTTGTCTTTTAGAGGGAAATCAAAACATATTTATAAAATAGTCTGCTAGGATTCCTAGACAATACTTAAATCAAGAAGATAAAATGTACTTATACATACCACCAGTGGGGTTTCCCATACAGCCCAATATCTTATTTTTACACATATTTAAGTCACAGTATTTCTGCATGTAATAATATATAATAACTATGTCATGTTTTAGCTTGCAGAAATCCTCATCTAATATACTGACATATAATATATGTCAGATTTATAATTATTATATGTTGTTACAGAATGAGAAAGAGGTGGAGTTTAATGGGAAATTTAAAAGTGGAAATGGTGTTTGAATGTTTGAAATGGATAATGAAGAAAGAGTGAGCTTATGATGGTGCTTAGATGAAGAGTGGAAAGAGAAGACAGAATTAAATTACAGAGTCCTGACCATGATGACATCTGAATTTGATGTGGAAAGACATGACAGGTGGACTTTGCAAACTGTAATGTGAGTACCAGAAGACAGAGATAAGTATGGAAGTAATACTTCAGCCAGGAATGATCATTTAGACCTGAAAACAGCAGATCGGTAATTAAGCAGGAAACCACTCTCCATGACAGCTCAGGCATCAGCAGCAGCAAAGAAGAGATATTTTAGTGTTATTATTCAAAAATAAATAAGATTCATTACCTGGATATAATCTGTATGTTGTATGTGAAGAAGAGAGATATCATACAAGGACAGGGAAGAGAAATCTGGTCCTAGAAGGAAGGCATGGTAGATTCATCTTTTGTGGTGGACAAAGAACACCAGGGTGATCTGGAATAAAAGAGAAGACATGAATTTGTTATACTGTTGTCAAAACCAGAACATTCAGTGAAAGAAGAAGGAGAGGAATAAGAAGAACCATTTCAGTTATGGGACTGAATACACCGCAAGTGATGATAAAATTAATATAGAAGTGTTGTTAGAGACCAGATGTAAGGAATGAAAAGGAAAAGCCTCAAAAAGAGGACTACAAAGGGACCTCTGAAGAAATGTGTTATATGAAGCATCTCATATTGGATTATTGGCATCATATCTGTGTGGAGGGAGAGATAGGCAGACAACCATTTTCTTAAATAGGAAAAATCTAACATCAAAAAATATTGTCCATGATGGACTAAACAGAGATTTATGTTATGCTCTGTCTCTTGTGCTCTTCCCCATTTATACAGGCTGTGGAAGAAAGACAGTTCTGGAGTGATAGCTTACCAAGAACACAAACACTCTGCTTTCCATTAAGAGTTGAAGCCAGTACAACAGCAGAAGGAAAATATCTAGATGCAAAGGCATCCCTTGATACAAATGATTCAGCAGGCTCTGCTTTAGAAACTGCTCATTTTCACTCCTTGTAGTTCAGTTGTTGATTCTGGCTCATCTCCCCATTTTTCCTCCTGCTGCACCTCTGTTTTCTTATTCTCATCCAGTATTCTTATTAAGTTGATGAATTAACAACTTTTTGCTTTTATTTCTATGCAACATCCTTATCCTTTACACCACCACCTGTTTTGTCTATGTAGATCATAAACTATCTAGAGTATTTTAACCAACCTCACAGAAACACATAGAAGTTTGGAGAATAAACTAAAGCAGAAAATTATACTTTTGCCTGTAATTACCTAATTTATGCTTCCCTTAATCCTGGTACCTTTTCAAGAACAGCTAAAAAATAGAAGACGGCAATGCCAACTTTTCAGATGATTTTCAGACATTCATGGGAAAGCAATTAAAAACAAGGTCATGGAGCATAAGATCATGAAGCTGAGAACCAAGACCATGCAAAACCAAACTATTTACAGAGAAAAAAAAAAAAATACCTTTACTGTTAATCTTATAGAAGGGAAAACACGGGTGTTTTGTTTGTTTGTTTGTTTTTTCATTTTGCTTTTTTTTGTTTTAGCTCATCTGTCTCAAACAAGGTTACAATATTTTCTGATTACTTAGAATAAAACCTGACAGAACTGGAGTTCCAGTTTCCTGTGTTCAACCGTTGTTTTTCCCCACTGAGCAGCAAGAGTTCAGACAGATGTATGTAATAAATTCAGAAATGTTGATCTGCACTGCAGATGAAAGGCTGAATAACAGTATAGTCATAAAACTGAAACTTTTCATACCATGCAAGAAGCCTGTACTATATTTTACTCCACACTTCAAGATATATCACAATGACAGATTTTCTAATGTCAGGATATTGTATCAAAAGAACTCAAAGAAGTTTCTCGGCAGCTGCTGTTAGAATACTTGCAATTGACTTACAAAGCTGTCTGAATCATAGTAGTTTTCCCTTTTTCTTATACTTTTGGAGTACTTTTTTGTTAGTGAAAACTCAGATTCAGAACAATCTAACTAATATATTCAACCGTTCTAGACTGCTAAAGATAATATTTGTAGCAAAAAACTGAACTGGAAAGTTTATACTAACAGGAAAAGTATGTAAACAGAACTTTGAGAAGGTAAGTGATTTTTATTCAGACTATCCAAAACACTTTATTTTTTACTTTATAAACATGTACTTAACTCAAAGTCCTAAAAAAAAGGTGGCTTGACAGTTCTGACCAAGGTCGTAATCAACATCTGAACCTGTCAAAGCAATTTCCAGCAAAGCCAGGAAAAAATACTGACACTCCTGAGGCTCCCAGTTCTCCCCTTTTACTCAGTTTTCCTGTTTCAGATCTCTTTGCTTTATGAAACAGTACATTTTCCATCCTTTCTATGGCAACTTTCACATTCTTCTTAAAAGTTTAAATGGACAATAAGAATATTTTCCTCAACTTCTCGATGAGCATTGCAAAGGACCAAAAGGTATACAGTCAGAAACTTTTCTAATTAGCAAAGCAAAATGAGGCATTAAAGGGCAACAACACTATTCAGAGAAAAAAAATCCCATTGTAAGCCATTTTGGAACAAACTTACGCATTCCAAATTTCAGGAGATGTTCTTAACTGTGGAACATACCATAGCAGATTTGTCCCAAACTTCTGTGCATGCTTGTGGGCCATTAGTACAGCAGTACCAGTTTAATTTCCCCAGGCCTGTACTAAGGTTCTACATGGCAGTAAAATTGAATAAGATTAATTAGTAGGAAGCCCTTTGCAGCTTAAAAATTAGGGCATTGGGTTATCATTTATTGTTTGTGATGGAATTCCAATATAATTTTTTCTTGCAATAAATACATGCAAACTTGCCTTTAAAAAATTTTAGTAGTGTTCAGATTGGTAGAATTCAATTACTGACAAACAACTTCTTAATTCCTTCTTCACAGGTAGCTTATGTTATGGCTGTTCTGTATGCAGGAAGTTGTAAGGTCAATATCCATGGAAAATTTTTGAGGTACTTTTAGCAAATGTACTATCAAGCTTTATCAGTCATAGCAGGCAGATACGATTGTAAACATGTTTAGTTTGGAAAAGAAACAGCTTGGCTAATGATAGAGATAAATATTGGTTTGCATTTTTAACATTTACTTTGTACTAGTAGATTGTTTCATTTCATAAGCATATAAGCAATCATAGTAAAGTTATGGCAGGACTACAGTATACTGGCATATTTCTTCCTTGAAGTTCCCCAATCAAAGACAAAACTCAGTTGTTTGCTTTGATATTTATTTAATGATGTGAGCCCTGACTGGACTTGAGTCAACCTCAAGTATTTCATAGAGCAGTGAGTTTCTTTTGAAATGGAGCAATGTAAACACACTTTCAGGTGTTGTATAAATAGCAAAACTGTAGCGCATAATATTTCTTTAAATTACCACAGTGTTAATAATTGATGGGGGAGGGGGTCATACATAGGTTACCTGGCATAACAACAAAGCTATTTCTCAATATGTAGAAAAATGCATAACACAAGTTACAAATGTGCAAAATATATGATAGAATAATCAAGCATATTTAGAACTGTCCCTGGATATCTGAAAAAGACTTACAAAATGATTCAATGATATATTGATACACATTGTTTTTCCCAAAGTGACTTTTTTATCTTACTAGCCACATTATCATTACAGTAACTATCTCATGTATTATACTCAACCATTGTGAGAGATCTCAGATGCTTCATGCACTCACTGCGAGTATTTTGATATGGGTGTTCTTGCTGCCTGTTCCTTAGCATTTGCAATTTCTGTCTTCTTCCTAAAGTGAATCAAGATCAGTCAAGTCAATCAAGGGTAAAAGATGGAAAAATATGTTAGTAAGCAATGAGTGATGAAAAAAAACAATTAATAGACGAGTGACACTTGGTGTTGCTGTATAGGTACAGTTTAGTCATGATATTTTCATTTCTGTATTCTCTATAGGAAACATCGACTACTGTCTACTGAACACAGTTTAGTCAATATGCTCAGCCCCCCCCCCCCCATTTGTTTAATGTTGAGAAGATGCATAAATTGTAACTAGACCCTGAAATTAAGAGTAAAGGACTAATGTGAGTGTTATTTGACAGCATAGTGGTTACTCCAATGGAAAAGTAGTATCAGTCAAACTGGGACAGTTCAAAAGTGCTTGGGAACTCATTTCGGAGCCAATTTTCAGAAGCGAGGAGGCACAGAAATTCCTCTCTTAATATAAGACTAGAACTGTGGACATCAAATGGAACAAGAAAGATAAATTCCAACAGAAAAACACTTTTCAGATATTACTAGAAGATCCAGGGTGATAAATTCTCTCTCTGCCTCTTCACCGAGCCCACAGAAATGTCTTCCCTCACCCAAAATGCTCCTACCTATTTACCTAGGCCCCATGCTGTTCTGGCTCTTGAAGGGGTCACCCCTTTCCTCTCACCCATTTTACCAGCACAGCTCATTACCTTCCTCCTCAGCCTGGTGAGACAGCATTTGAGTTCATGTCATGCTCAAAAGTCACTTCTCAAAAAGTTGTCTCAAAAGTCTTTCCCAGATGCCAGGGCCAGCCCCTTGGCTGCCCAGAAAGAGAGAAGTGAGCAATGCTTGGCTGCATTTTAGGAGCCAGGAAAGCAGGAAGAGATGGAAATTAAAATAGCTGTAGAGATTGCCATGAAGCTCCCTGTGAAGAACCAAAGTGCAAGGGCGGGTAAGGAGCTCCTGGATTTAGGACACAGTCCTTCAGGGAATACTGAATCAAAGTCAGATAAAAGGGAAGCAGAGGAGCTCCAGATCAGAAGACCTGCAATGCCAGACAACTGCACTCCCTACATAGGAGAAGTCTGACCTGAGTGGTCCAAGCAGGAAGCCTACTCTTGGCTTACTTCATTTTTGGGTTAGATACGTAGCACAAGAACATGCTCTCCAGGCCACACCGAAGGGAATAGGTAGGGAACACGGGGTAATAGCAGGGGCAGGCCACAGAGCTTGCTCCCAGGCTATACTCAGGTTCTTCCCCGCTAGACCCACCCTACTCTTCGAGACAAAGTGACTATTTTATGTGGGTTTCTCCAAGCTTTAGGCAGTATTTCTCCTAGAAAGGAGAAACATTTTTTAGCTTGTGCTTTTTTGGTGTTTCTTTTCTCATTGGTCTTCTGACTCAGCTTCTAACATCCATTCCTCAATAGGAGAGAATTACTCTTTCCACCTTACAAGATACATCCCACCAAACGCTTGCAGAGACAAGAAGTGACTGCTCTTGCTATCCATCTGTTGAATGCTATTTCAACCCAGAGGTGGCACACTTCCTGTATCATGTCCTCAAAACCTTTATTGCTACACCTGACTCTTCTGCCTATCTTTCCCGTCACTACCACTAACACTAAGGCTGTACATGGCAGTACTACAAAAATAGAATAATTCAATGAGTGTGGGTAGAAAGGGCATCTCCCATAGTTATGAAGGTTCTATTTAGGCAATAGTCTTCAAGGTTTTTTTGAAAAACAAGTTGCTACTAAACCTAAAACTTTCTTAATGCTTTGTATATCTAAAAGATTCTGTCTATTATTCCTGAATCTGAGAATAATGCTGACTTTTTTTTTTTTTACTTTCAGACTTCAAGTTTTTCTGTCTTCTTCTACCTAAATCCCTAGTTTGATCAGCGTGTCCAGTTTAGATCAGTGCAAGCCACGATCAAAAGTAAAACACTCCATCTTTAAGAACTTTCACCCTACTAAACACATCTGATCTAACACTGAAGGCAATTTAAAGTAATACTCTATACCATAAAGGATTATTGACACTGTCTGTCTAAATCAGCCTTGCGTTTGTGGCCTGCTCATCAGGATTAGCACATTTGACAAAGACAATGAAACTAGATCCACATGAATAAACCCATCTGTGGGTCCTAAACTGCAGAATATTCAAAGAGAGACTGGACTCTGTTCTACGCTATCCAAGTGAAATGCAACAACAAAGTTCAATCTACACGTTTTACAAAACCATTAGAAGAGCTTGATGTCCATAAAGTTGAGATGAACTTAATATTTTTTTAAGTCATTACATCTTCTACTTTCAGTATTTTAGGTAATAAGTGGCCTGACATTTTATAAGGTTTTATAAAGAAATATATACAATACACATGCACTTCTATAGGCAGAAGAGCAAATCATTGACCACAAATAAAATGCATTCACTTTCAGGAATATTCCACTACTGCTACCAGCACTAGTGTTAGGTGTCAGGCAGAAGTCCAACTGGCATATCAATTGTGTATCCACCAGAGGTGGATGGCATGCAATACCTTAAAGTTTTTCAATCAGTACCATGCCATAGCCTTGACAGATAAGGACTTCTGCTTGATGTCAGCTGTTCTCTAACTGCCAGCTCCATGGCAGATTTTACTAGGAATGACTTTCATCTGCACTGACAATCAAAATATAGTGAACAATGTTGTTGCACTTCTGAGATGAGAGTGAAAGGGCTATGTGTGAAGTGCCTGTCAGAAACAGCAGAATATGAATACACATTACTTAATGTCACTTACAAATATAAAACACTTAGGAAAGACTAGAAAGATAACTTCATCAGTAAAAGGGAGGGGGTAAGCTTCACAAAGTAATTTAATAATTTTTAAACAGAAAAAAAGTCAGCAAACAGCACAGGGTAGGGGTCAACTTGAGTAATCCTAATGAACAAGCACTGATTTCTGTCCTTGGAATCAATAACAAAATTATACCATGGCATCCCAAATACATGCTTCTCGGACCTGCTAACTTGTCCTCTTGGCAAGTGAGGTTTCTAGATAGGGATCTATACTCATCCAAAATCTTTTGGTAGCACAGTCAGTTAACTAATTCATCCAAAGATTCCTGAATTCCATACACTTTCTTCAGTATATTCCTTAAACGATGTGAACTCCACAAAAATGAAAACTCTACCTTTCTGACAGTAAAGATAACAAAATCAGTTTTTCAAATTTTAGAAGATATTAGAATATCCAGGCTTAATTTAGCTCCTTGATGCACCAAGAAAATAATACTAATATGTAATGATATGACCTTAGACTGAATATAGACTAAAGAAATACCTTCCAGAAAACTTCATTTCTGTATCCACACTCCAAAAGACTGTTGAAAACCCAAAGAGGATTAAGAACAGACATACAAGAATGCTTCCAGTTCTAGAAAACATAAGGGAGACCAAAAGAAATATTCAGCTTTACTTAGCTACAGGGGACTAACAGTCATAGTATAAAATATACAAAACCATTTCTGTCTGTATTAATGGACCTAAATGGTGAAGAGATGACTGATGAGCATGTATGAAGAGAAAGAAGAGCCTATGGTCATCAGTAAATAGTGATCTTCAACATTTCTTGCTTTCTTCTGTCCTTCATTCATCTGCCCATTTCTTGTATTGCAAGGTCTGCTCTACAATTACCAGCCACGGCTTATTCTTGCACTCTTTTACTCTGATGGTACTCCTACCACTAGTGAATGTCTCAAAGAAATATCTAAATTCATGTTCTTCTTCAGTTCTGGCATTTATCTAATGAGCAGGTCTATGTCCAGGCTAAATAAATCTGCTTTTCTTCCTAGTGGAACTCATGTTCCCTGTCCATGTCATCATTTCTGACATTTGTCTTATTCTTGAAATCTCTGTTTGTTTCAGCACACAGGAGCTCACCAATTTGTTTTAAATAACGACTGACAAAACCCAAGACGAAACTCATCCTACATTCTCACTAGTGAATCATTTGCTTATCCTTCCTGAGTTCATTCTTATGTATTTTCTTGTTTGTCTACAATTCTAACTTTCCTGTGGCTCTTTCTTCTTGTAATATAAGGATAGCTTTCCATCTTCTATCTCACAAAAAAATGTTTTTGATCTGCTTGCCTACCTAGTCCATCTGTCTTGTACCTCTGAGCAGAATAAAGTTCTATACTATATTCAAATTAAAATGCATTTCCAGCCTAGATCCTCCCAAACAAATTCCTGTACATTGCAATAAATCAAAACCACTCTCGTCCAAATACCTAATGGCATCTTCCTCGGTAAATCTTAAAACTAGTATTCGCTCTCCTCCTTGTTGTCTCAGCTACCCATCTTTTTAGAAAACTCCTGTCCTCTTATGACTATCTTCCATGATTTTTTTCAGGTTCTTTTTTTAATCTCTGCAATTGCTCTGTCAGTGTGTCCTTCCTCAAAGTATTTGTTAAATGTGATATTCACAAAAACATCCCAATAAATTGACATCTGAATGCCTTAACCAATATCATTCATTGTTTCTTTAAAATCTCATTTGCTGTTTCTTTTTATACCTGGTTTGTAAGCTCTGCATTTTATGAGTATAGTATCCAGCACAATGAAGCTCATGAGTTAGAGCTCCAAATTATAGTAATGTTATTTGTATCAAAATTAGCTTTCAACATTCTGGAAGGAAATACCTTTTTGGATTCCCCACATTTCTGTGAAACCATCACATCTCAGTACAAGCATACAAAACCAATTTTTGTATTTTTCTTTAGAGTGAACTCTAGGAGTCAGATTGTCTGCTGATGAACATCTGAGTCACAAAGGTGAAAATAAGCCAGGTAAACAGGTGAACTGTCATGTGTCAGTAAGTTGAATAAGGAAAGATGAGTGTACATGAGTGTTTAAATCCTGGGTCCATCAGAGATTAAGTGTTCTGAGGAAAGCACATGATCAGATGCTAGGTAGAGATGTGAACAGGCTAAAAATCATAACAGTAATTATTACTACTTTTTTTTTTTTTTGTTAACGAATGTCAAGAGAAAAGAAATTAAACTTGCTTCCACAGGAAATTCTAAAACCTCTCATAAAGAAATAATTCTCAACTTCATATCTTCATATGAATAAAACCGCTCGGTTCAGATTGCCCAAACAACTTTAAAAAGTAGATCAAATCACAACCGTTCCAAAGTTCAAATAATGAATTTGCATCCGTGATTTCAGTTTCTGATGGACGATCCAGACTACAGCCAATGGACACAGCATAAAACAAAGTAACCACAAAATCATATCTGGATTTGGACCTTAGACTTATATCCAGTCTTAAGCTATAACAAACTCAGAAAGAAAATCAACTGTATTTTGATAAATCTGTTTTGCTATTCTAAAAGACTCACTGTGTAAGTGAAGTATTTCTTATTTTACTAACATAAGCAAAACAATCGAATTTAAAAAATTTGTTATGACTTCAAGGTTTGCTATATTTTTTAATATTTGGCACATTCTCTCTAAATACATGTCAGTAAATGAGATTATTTTTTTTAATGAAGTATTTTTAAGTAGTATTTTTTACACCAGATTAAGTCATGTATTGAAAGAACTATGCTCCTATACTTAGGTGTGTTTTTTTTTTCTTTTTCCTCTAGCTTTACGTAGAATCTCAAAGTTCTTCACAGTATCTTATTCTCGCGAGATTTCACTGCTTCTACTTCTCTGCAATGTAATAAATGTGAAAGTTGACCCCACAGGTCTTAAATAGATGCCCTTTGCTTTTATGCTAGTCATGAAAATCACAATTGCTGTAATAATTTGCTCCTAGCAGTAGTCTAGCAGCTGTCTAAATTTACAAGGTCAGTTCTAGCACAACCTAAGCCAAACTTTTTAGAGACCTCAGGGTCAGGTTTCAAATAACTGCACATTCCTACTTTAACCAAAAGCAATCCCTGAGACTCAGCACACTTTAAAGATGAATGTTCATCTCTTCTCACATTTGAAACTTCAAAGGCCCAATTACTACTGGGCTGACATGGGCTGTTTCATGATACTTCCTGTGCAAAGTGCTACCTCTCTGCACTCTGTGTTTCTGATGCTTCTGTTATCGCTGGTCAGTTTCTCTTTGGCAACACAAAATTCAATACCAGGTTTCCTCTCACTTCTTCCTTACACTTGTTAAAAGCAATTACTGTTAGCATCCATATTTGAACTTTGAGTTTTGTTTCCGGGATTGTTTATATTCTTTATGGTGGCTACATTAATCACCAGCTATTGGCTTATCTTACAGTTAAAACTATTGGAAACACCTGGCTGAAAGACAAAAACAAAAGCAATGCTACCAAAAATAACAGGATTAAGCTCAATTCAATACCACTATAGCACTGTCTGTATGCAATTTTCTTTCAGGGAAAACCATTGACAAAAGTAATCAATTGACTAAAAGATAATGTTCATCTTGGTAACAGCAAAGCTCCTCAATGTATATTTGTGTATTTTTGTTATTGTGAGAGTTTTAGTTGTTATTTTCATTTCCATTCAATGATTTGAAGGCTTTTAAAATGGAAAAACTCAAGTGCAAAAATTTGCATCAGGCACAGAGGCAAATCATACAGTTTTTGCTCACAACTTTCGTTCCTGAAGTGGGTAATTTGGACAATATGGACTTATCTTTCTGCTGTCAAATCAAAACTTTATTATCCTTCATTTAGTATCAATATTTGATTTTTTTAAATGATCCTGCATGATACATGATGCACAAAAGACCTTGGTTAATTCATTAAAACTCTTAGTCAATATCTGACAGAAAAGGAGAATATTCACAGCATGGTCAGTTCTTGTAAAGAACCATGAATTCATAGGACAGATGGGACAGATTGGGAGTGGATAGGGTGGAAAGGATAAGATTCCTTGCATAAAATAGTTACAATTTCTTTTCATTTTTATTTCAGTGCAATGTCATTTAATAAAATCAGGTATAATAATGTAGTTTGTACTGCAATGTTCACTTAAGAAATAATCAACTATGACTTCTGAACTGTGTTTTAAAAAATATGAAGACTTATACTGTATTTAAGAAGCTTAAATCTAATTCAACTGCAAGAAATTTGAAAGTTTAGTTGTGTCTTGATATTAACCTGCAATTTTGAAATTGTTTGTCCTTTATAATGAAAAAAATTAGTGAAATCATTCCCAGTAATTTAATACCCTTACATGGTTTATACTAAAATGGTTTGCTCTCCTTTCAGGGATTTACCTTAATGATATCATTCCAAAGGAGTCTGGTTTAGATCAAACTGGGTTAAAGATCATGACTGTCAAAAGATGATGTCACTTACATTCCATTACTAATAAAACCAGGGGTCATTTTAAGTACAGAAACAGATTGATATTCATGCTTTCTTTACCCCTAATAACTTTGGTCATACATTAAGAAGTCATACATTACAAAGGTAAAATTTAGCCCGTTGCAGCATAGTTCAACAGCATAGTATATCAACATCATATTTACAATTGTTTAGCATCATTACTTCTAAAGTAGACTGCAAGAAACATCCAAAATAAATTTCAATAAATGGAATCACCTTGTCTAGCAGATCCTAATTTCTACATTTTACAGAAATTAAGGATGGAGATGCAAAAATCACATTTATTCTATCAATCCATACAGATGTAAATACAAACATACCCAGTACAGCCAGTACTCAGTACAATGACTATGAAATGCAAAGTTAGACTAAGCTAAGATAAGCTTGGAAGGCTAAAAATTGATAATACATTTAGAATAGTTCAACAGTGATTCTTCCCTTGCCTTATCTGCATATTATTTTGTAGCTCTCTCTGCTGTGTCTGGCATTTTCCAGAACTATCCAACTTTTGCTTATGCCTGGAAAACATATATATAACAAAAATCAAAATAAAGCAAGAATAGCAAAATAAAGCAAGATTACCCACCTGCAATGAAGGATTGCAACTACCATTTTAAGTGAGAAACAATAGAAGTCCAATTAAACAAAAGAATATTTGCCACCATGGGATACCCAAGTTGCATGAAATGGTAACTTGCTGTGAAATCTCTAAGAAGGAAAACAAAATAAAACCCTATGATTTTCATTACAGGCTTAGGTCTTGCCATCAACAATCTAACGTGCAAAACAAAAACAGGTACAGAAGACTGAGCATTTGATGAGCGTTAAAATAGGTATGTATCTAACTATGATGGAGTTCGGTCTGCATATTTAGGATCCTACTCATCAACTCCCACTTGCCTGAGTTCATGATTTTCACAATTAAAATCCATATAAATCTATTGCTAAAAGTTCAGAAAAGATTCAGAACTAATCCATTCCACTAACCAAGATTTCATTTACTTTTGTGCATAGTGGTAACCTTAGTAGGAACCACTAGATGGTAGTATGACAGACAGTGCACCGACTTCTCTTCCTTGGTGTTTGTGGGTACGTCCTAAAAGATCTGCTGTTTTTAGCTGTGACACAAGTCAGTATGAAATGCTATGGTTCTTCTCTGTATTCATCTGTATTTCCCATTCATTGATACAGTTGCTGCAAACTTAATTTAAATGTTACATATTACCAAAACATTTAATTCAGAAGTATGTTGGAACGTGTTCTTCCATAGCCTGCCCCCAGCTATTCAAACAGTGCTAACAATATTACTCTTCGATTTCTCCTTTTCTCTTTCTTCTACATGTTTTTCCATGCCAAATCTCCTTTGTCTGCCTTATTTTCAAGGTTTCTTTCAAATTAATTTCTGCTGTATATCCTGTAAGAGGTAAAAGAATTAAAAACAAACAAGAAAAAAACCAGATATCCATTTATGAAAGGTGAGCCATCATATTCTGAAACCTGAATCTTTCCCCTATTCTCCTTTTATTTTTTCTCATCCTTTTGGTATGAAATATCTCAGAAAAAAAAAATCTTTTTTTGTTTCTGAGATTTCAGGATGATAACTGAACAAAAACTAATATTAATAGAAGGATAATATTTAGAAACAAAACTTTTCACAAGGGAATGTTCTTCTGCTTAAAATTCAGAAGGGCTATATAAATATATTTAAATGAACACTTTATAATATATATATATCCTGTAAAATATTTAACTTGCAATTAAATTAATGTGTGATATGGAGAACTGCACAAAGTTCATCCTAAAATGGATAAACCACCCTTTGGAAAAAATAAACACTGCCAGATAGGTTGAGTCAGCTATACAACCTGTTGAAACATGTGAATTACCTGTTGAATCAGATATTTAATCTACTAAATCAAAGTTGACACCTACTGAGTCAAGCATAGCACCTAGTAAAAAACTATTAGTACAGATTTATATGTGTTCAAGTGAATTACAGTAAGCACATTGCCCAAGAAATACAAAGTGGACTACATGAGCTGTGTTATTTATTGCATTATGTTTACATGGTAACAAATGTTCTGCTATGAGAGAATTTCCCATTCAAATAGCAAGAAGTTAGGTCTTCCTTTGGTGAGCCAGTTTTCTTCGTTAGGTGGCACAGATTCTTGCCAATGAGTTCATAGATATTCTAATATCTAAGCAGAATTTGTAGGACTAATCAGGGGGAGGGGTAGTGAGACGACATCTGTGCAGAGTTGCTTTTCTCCCTGCTTCTTTTATTATTCTTTCCCTCATATATCATGCTGCTACATATGTAACTGCAGTGAAAAGTATGTGGGAAGAAGAAAAGGGGCTCTTGTCCGATGCGACTCGTGAGAATTTCAATTTGTAAATCCACTGTTTCAGCAGCAGATGGTTGTGCATGCTATATCTTTTCTCAAATTCTCCAGTCCTTCTACTTGTACAAGCTTGTATATAGGATGTTTTTTTGAAATTTTCCTTAGACATTGTTAGAATGAAGCGTGCTACATCCATGTTGCCTTTCACCCCTACACAGATTTCTTTGGTGAATATTTGTGCTTTTTCAGACAGACCTTCTTCATCTAGAAACCAGTAGATTTTGCTTTTTAATTCCATTTGTTTCATAATATTCTGAAGAAGATACTAATTTCCCTTAGCTCTAGTATCAACAGATGTCCATTTGCTTCTTTTTTTCTGCAACTCGTAGCTTCTGATCAGGTTTCAGCATTCATTTTCTTCCATTGGTTTTCTACACAGATATCCGTAATAGGTATACTTTTCCTTCAAGCCTGCCATTTCTTAGGTCATATTGTTGCCTTTGCAAAGCTGTTTCCTTTCTTTTTTTATGGCTTCGGAGACACAGAACATGTGGCTACATTTGTGTTTTAATTTGTATCAGGAGAGCATTTTTGAATTGCCAGTTGTCCCTATTTGCAGTACTTTGATTTGTATCATGGAGCTGCCATGGAGCACATGAACTGAAATCCTTTCAGGTGAAACTAAACAAGGAGTATACTCAATGCACGTCAGCTGCAAACAGGCTGCCTAGAGCTTATCCCTCCATTAAAATGTAGGCATGAACACCAAGTGTTTCATACTACAGATCTTGCTTCTATTGATCCTCACTACTTGCTACTGTAGACATAACATAGACATAGATAGTCCCAACTACCTTTCACATTTTTCTCTAGCAAATCTAAGACCTAAACTAACATCCACATACCCACACATATACAGAGATGATGATTTATTGTGATTAAGTATACTTATGTTGACTCTGCACAGGAGGAAAATTGTATTATCACTTTTATGTAGACAATAATAAAAAAGCTTTCTTAATCTTTAAAGATCCATGCAAGGCAGGCACAAACTCCTAAAATAATTTCATAGTGAAATAAGACCTCCCCAAATGAAAATACATACTTAAGATGTATTTGGGTAAAGATACTGTAATATTGAAAGTGAGTCAAAATACAAAAAATGTCAAGATTTTTCTAATTAGATTTTGAATGTATTGAGCAGTAATCTATCTCACTTTCACTGTAGGGAACCTTCCATTCTGATGCAGTACTTAACAGTTACCTCTCAGTAACAGGTATGCAGAAATAAGAAGTATATTATATTCTTCTCATAATTTGGGGGAGGTTGGTTTGCTTTTCTGTTGTTCTTTTCCTCTTTTGTTTTATCATTGCATAAGAAGTACAAGAAAATCTTCTGAATTCTGGATTATAATCAATAAAGTAACAGAGTTTCTGTAAAAAGTTTTGTTGATTTAATGACCTAAAATATTTGACTCTTTGGGTTGGTTATCAATAAATAGCTTAACCAATAATACTGGAAACAGAACAATGACTGCTACAGAAAGGTTACGTGTTGTCCAGCAACCATGTTATGTTTCCAGAGGATAAATTTTCATATGGCACGTAACTGTGAAACAGATTTTACTCATTAATACATGCCTTGTTACTGACCTAAAAGAAAATTGATTAGTTATTTGCACTGCACCATGCTTGAGATACTGAGAAACAGCTGCATGTGTCTTTTATCTATGGATTTGTCACAAAGCATTTTCTGTTCATACACACAGGATCAAAAAAACGTGTTTGTTTTACTTAAAGCAAACAATGACATCCATTATGAACCTACTTCAGCTCCTTTGGTATCTTGGAGTAGGCACACACTAAACACAAATTGACATATATGGTACGTCTTTCATAAACAGAAATACATTGTTTATGGTGGCTGGACATTTCTTAAAACCACAAGATAATCACAATAACTTTACAGTGGATACTCAAAGGAAGAGTACTCATTATCTCTTTTATAAAAACCAGCAAACTGATCTAACACTGTGTGATAGTATGGTTCCTAAAAATTGTAACCTTTGGAAGGTTAGGGTAAGTAACTATTGTAGTAAAAATGCAAACTGTTCTGCATATTAATGAAAAATTACCTTTTATTGTTGTTAGGTAAAATAGATTTTTCATTCATCTGGTTTTGAATGGTTAGTGTCAAATTATATCATGAGAGAAAACATTGTCTCAATAATAATAACAATAACAATAACAATAACAACATTATATTAATTATTATTAGTAGCAGTAGCAATAAGCATACGAAGATAGACACATAAAAAGTTCTTACTTAAGAACTTAGAATAGAAATACATGGCAGCACAAGGGAAATTAAATCAAAAGGACTAGTTAGGGAAAAAATGTGAGTTTGTAAGTTAAAAAGGTTGCATATGTTAAAGGATTTTATATGGGGATGATTTGGCATTGACTAGGGCTCTCCAAAGGGAAAGTGCTGGCTGGATGGAACTAGCTTTCCACTGCACCCACTAGCACCTCACTTCCTTCCTTTTTAACTCAGTTACCCTTGTAGCCTAGCTGGATTGATAGAGGTAAATGATGACTTCAGCATAAGAACAGTTGTAATCACTGTGCTTTCTTTCTCCTCCTTCAGATTTCCAGATTCATCTCACTCTGCCTCTGGAAAAACAAGTAGTTGCCTTTATGAGGTGGCTGACAGAGACACGTCCTAGCAGCATGCTGCTCCCCATGCTGGCTTCCCTGGAGCATGCCTCGTACTTCATGTACTCTGTCCCTGGGTTCTTCCCAAATCACTGACAAAAATCTGTAAATTCAGGTGTCATACTGTAAAAAACACAGAACCACCCTGAATATGAAAGAGCAGAGAACAAGTCACTACCACCTTCCACCAATTTGATCTCTGTTCTTTTAACGTCCCACATTTTCTCCAGGTTAGTGCATTTCTTTTCAGGACTTTGGTGCCAAGGCTCTTAGCGCATCCCTCCCGGGATCTGGCTGCCAGGACTGAGGGACAGCTCAGCCCCAGTGCAGCCGCAGGTTGCCCCGTCTCTGCTGACGATGAGCAGAGGCACCTAGGCAGCACCCTGACCTCTGTTTAGGAAAAAATCCTAAACAAATTCGATTAGTTTCAGTTTGGTGGGGAATTTAGCTTCTAAACAAGAAGAAAAGACAATTTCTGAAATCTCAGAGAGTCTCATGCAATTCAGAGATGTGCTTAACACCTGGGAGAAAAGGTATTTGTTTATTAATTAGAAGCAATGGTGAACAAGTCAAACCCCAGCTATTACACTATCAGGATGACTTTATGGTAGAAGTTTCACTTAATAAATATCTACCACCAGTTTTACTTTTTCCCCTAAAAGGCTGTTTTTCTATGGAAACTATGAAGCCAGGCAGCCCTGTTTTATACATATTTATGTAAACATAAGAAAAAAACAGTGAAAAAACAGTATTTTTGCAAATCCAATCTGGAGTCTACTGAAGTACTCTGACATAGAGCAGTGAAAGTGGCACACCTGGTTGAAGCCAAAACAGACTCATTCCAGCACAATTTTATTTGCATGGCCTATAATTACTATGGTTGTTATGACTTGACTATGCAAAAAACTTCTTAAAAGAAAAATAGGATCATGTGCAAACAAGAGTGTGAACATATCTATTCAGTTATAAAATAATTGAAAGAAATCCCCAATACATAATATTCTCATTTGGAATATAAGAAACCTGTGCAAACTTTTAGGAGAGAGTTTTGTTTAAAACATTTTAAAACACTCTAGAATTGAAGAAAAATTTTGCTGTGAATCAAGAGCAGGCTTTAATTGAGATTAAAATTTGAGAAATAAGTTCACAAATTAGTGAAACTTTTAATCTTAAGAACATAGACCTGTGGTTCCTTTTATGCTGCTTACACCTTCTCCACAATTATTCTCTCTATTTTCCTTACAGAATTGTATCCTTAGGCTGGATATTGTACTGGGAATTAAGGCAATGCACAATTTGAAGTCCACCTCAGGTTAATTTCTTGAATTTATTTTTCTTTCTCCCCTCAGAAATTTCTCCTGTAAGAATTGCATTAAAATCCTTCTATTCTTCTTGAGAAGGATGGGGGAAGGGAAGACACTCAGCAGATGCAGATCTAGGGTACCTAACCAATGGGCCCAGTAGTGTCACTAGTGACACAGAAATTAACCAAAATGGAGGAGCCGCATGGCAATGAAACTGTATGCCTGATGCACTCTCAACACACATTCCATTCATTGGGATCAAAGTTAAAAAAAAATCAGAACATTTATGAAAAAGACACCCTTAGCGGCCTCCTTCAACATATGAAAGTCAAGGCACCCACAAAGATATCCACCCTTTTCTCTTGCAGCTCCTCCTCTAAAAAAAAGACAGACTGTGCACACAAAGGAGGCTTTTTGTCTCTGCTTGACAGCCCACTGCATGCAGGCAGATAAAAGCATTTTGGATGCTTGCCAGGAGAGAAACCTTAAAGCAGCTTCATTAGGCAAAAGTAAGATAATCAGAGTAAATATACAATGCTGCCTTTGTTACTTAAGCTGTTTGATTGGCTGTTACGCTATTGGCTGGCCAATTAATACCCTGAGCACAGGGCACTGACAGTTCTGGGCACCTCAGGGTGCACGCAGGAGTGTCAGCATCCGATGCGTGGCAGGATTTGCAAAACTGGCTATGCATATTTCCCGCTTGTTCAAAGCTGAGAAGATATCTGCCCAAGAGGTCACTCCAACATGCTAATTATGATTTATGTATGTTAATTATGTCAATGCATGCAAAAGTCTGCAGCTCAGGAAAAAAAATATTAATTTGTAGTAACAACGTGAGTGCTGGCCCCAGCAGTGCAAAGGGGTAGGTAGCAGAAAGGGCAAGCAGAACAAAAAAGTGTCCAGTGATGCTAATGGAGAGATCTGTGACTCTGCAAGTAAAAGAGAGGTGCTAAAGAAATTCCTTAGAGACTTGCCATGAAACAGTGACTGTGGAACCAGAGAGTTGGATAAATGCTATGAAGCAGAACTGCAAAGGAGATGAACATTAAAACATCCTATGCTACCGTGGGAATACTACAGGGCCTTTGAGCCTATCTCCACAGATGAGTTGAAGATCAGTTCCCACCACTTCTGTCATTAAGATTGCAGGCCATTTGAACGTTATTTCCTCAGAAAGCAAGAAAGAATGTAGTGCATATGAAATGTTTATTAAGTATTTATATTAGTAGTTCCCCTTCAGCTAACCACATTCTGCAGGCAACCTCAGTCAACATATTCCTTCACATCAAAATCCTCTACCACCCATCATAGAACCCCTCCCACCACGTTCATGTACAGTGCATGACTGTAATAGTGCCTGTCTTTGTCACCAGCTTTCCCAAAACCAGAGGGAGTCTTCCAAATTTGAGGCCATTTTATTATATTTTAAATCAAGTGGATTAAAATACTTAGACTGCTTAAGAGTGCAGGAGAGACGCTTGGTTCTTGCTGGTCCCGTCACAGGCGGAAAATATAGGAGGGAAACTCTGAAAGCTAAATTCAGACTGCTAGGTAGGGGACTAAAGTCCCCGACCTGCATGGTAGCATTCTCTGAAATCCTGCATGGTGTGAAGGGCAGGCAGGGACCCATAATCTCTGTGTATGGCAAAGAAAGAGCCTATATTAGAAAGACTTGGCTGCACCTTCATTGTAACAGAATCAAACTGTCAGCAGTGGAAACTAAAAAAGTCACAGGGGTCTCTAAAGTAGAAGTTTGACTGGCAGCAAATGACAAGCCCTGTGTAAGGCATTTTAGAGTCTGAGTAGGAGGATAATTGATGGGCTTGTCTTCCTGGGCTGCTAACTTCTTGTGAGTGGTGAATTAGGATGTGCTCCAAACCCGTAGTTGCAAGTGCAGAAGTCATAGTTAAGCCCATTTCTGTGGCACTGGCCACATCTGGCATGGCTACATCCTAGTAGCCTGTGCCTCCTTTGTCTCTGCAGTTTAGAAGGATGTTGTGGATATAGAGAATGTGCACATAGAGAAGAAAAACTGAAATGACCAAGGAGATGGAGTAGCTAGTTCATAAGGACAGGTTAACATTCTTTCTGGAGAGAAGGCTAAGGAAAGGATATGACCAGGGCTTACGAATTTTAAGGGGTAGATAAACGGAAATGAAGAGTGGTTGTTTACTAAACGCAGCAATACACGAATGCTGTGGCAGTGAGTAAGGCGGCACCAAGCTAGTACAAGATGGATTTAAAATAAAATACCAGTTTTACCTGTGGTTGGAGAATATCTGGAACTTGTTGCCCCAGGCAGCTGTGGTAGCAGATAGGTCCAAGGAAAAAAGGACCACACAAATTAATAAACAACAGGCTCACAGATGGATAAAAAGAACATGTGTTAAGATCTAACTTGCAATGTTCTTAATACAGTAGCTATAGAAGTTGGGGGACTATGTGAGCAATGGCTTGCAAGTTGGCCAGGCTCATGCACTCTGCTTACATAGCATCCTCTGACCTGCCCCTGACATAACATTGGGCTGGATGGACTGCTGGCCTGCCCTAGGGAGGGCATTTCTCATTAACAGTGGGATCTTAACACTGCAATGTCTGTTGTACTATGCCAATGACTGAAACAGACTGTTGAAGCTAATCCTGAGAATACCTTATCATCACTCCAACAGTGTAAACTTCTCTGAAAGCCTTAATGTCTGAAGTTTGCCCTTGGCAGCTGTAAACATTTACCTCAGTTTCTTCACTTTAATCAGTTTGCACCTTGTTCTACCAAGCACATTTCTATAGATATTTACACTATGCAGATAAACTAACTGTCCAGTGAACAAGAATTCAGTTATAATTCCTCAATATGAGGAGTGATGTCATCAAGCATAATGCCAATAAGACAAGAAAGATTAATTCTTTGTGCCTTAAACAAGTGATAGTGTTTATCTAAGACTTAGTTATAGTAGTCAGCTCAAATGTCCAAATGTACTCTAATGTCCCAAAAAGTATGCTAGATATAGTGATGCTATTTCACTGTGCTCCCCTATTTCAAAACAGCAACCAAATCTATGCTTATTCTCATTCATTAAAGCCCAGTTCAAATCAATCTAAATTGCTCAGGTAACTGAATTTTAGAGCATTTGGGTTCCAAAGATTTACTATTCACAGCATAAAGAATTATTTCCTTTTATCACTTTTAAATTTGCTAACACTCAGAGTAATTGAGTGTCTTCTTGTTCTTACATTATGAGACTAAATTAAAGGCACCAAACAATCCATCTTCATTAAACAATTCACTAGTCAGTATCTCTCTTCATTCTTTCTTTTTCTAAATTACTTCAGTTAGCTTTTTCACACCAGTTTTCACGCACTGCTTGCACTGTTAGTTTCTCTATCCTGAATACTTTTTCCCATTCATTTTTTGATCATTCAAAAGGGAGGTGATCCAAGATGAATGTCTTGTTTTCATGTGGTTGCTGAGTAAGAACTTTACTAATTCAAAACTAAACTAGTCTTTTTTTATGTGTTTGCAGGCATGGGGTTTGCATAATTTTCCATGAGAGCTCTTATGGACTACTATGGAGTCACCCAATCTTTGTTTGGATGTGCTGATGACTGAACTTTTTCCTTCCCTTCTTTCTCAGCTTGACCAAATGAATGACAAACAAAATCTTGAGCCCTGCTGGAGAAAGACAGGTTGGTTGTAGACAGCAATTGGAGGAGCTCAGTATCTTCCAGAGACAGGCAGAAAAGCTTGCTTTCTTCTTTGAGGTGTGTTTTCCCAGAAATTCCAGTAAGTAAAATAGGAGAGGCACTGACTGAAGAGGTAACTGTTCTCAGCACAGTATATTTCTTTGCGAGTCAGCTCCTGATCAGTGTTATTTGCTACCTTCATAGTTGGCAAATCAAAGAGAGCAAGAAAATGCATCTAAAAAGGTAGGGAAAGACAGATGAAAAATGTATTCCCAGAAGCATAATACCCACCTCATGTGACATTTACCCTGGCTGCAGTGAATCTAATTTTCAATCTAGTTCAACAGAACCGTGCAAAGTCACTTTACTGGGGCCAAATGCATAGATGATTCCCAAAAGCAAGATCATTCTACAAGAATGCCTGTTTTTAAATGAAGATATTGCCTTGAGATCCATATTATAAATATAAGTAAAATAAATAATAAGGCCATAATTACAAGGTACAAGTTATTCAAGCATTTGGCCATACTGGGGGCACTGCAGTATAAATAGGGTCAAATAAGAAAAGGCATAACGTAACTCTATCAATCAGTAGTGTTCAGTCCCTATGATTGAATAAATAGAAGGTGGGTAATACTAGGGTTATGCTAATGATTTCTCCATTCCTCTCCAAATCATGATAATCACAATGACTGGGGACACAGAAAGGCACACCAGAAAGGCTGCAGCAGAAGAAAATTCAAGAATGCTAGCAGACTTCAGTCATAGACATTCTGGCTAAATATCAGGTTAGGACATGACAGACATGACACTCCAGTATCTCATCTTTGGAGCAGCTAGTTAGCAAATCCAAGAGAAGACAGATAGTGTTTGCCGTACTCCCAGCACTGACTAGGGTACCATTCAAAATTTTACTACCAAAAAACTACCCTGCAGTAGCTGATAGACTGTAGTCACACATTCATCCGCTGGTGGGAGCAGAGGTGAGGGGAGGTGGGACTTAATTTCAAATAGGGAAATTATCTGACGTGACAGTATATTAAAAAGAAAATAGAAGGTGCATTTGAAAAGGTATACTTGCAGATAGCTTGGAGGTTGCTTGCAGACCACAAAAACAACCCAACACAAAGTTCAGAGACAGAGAGTAGGTAAGGTTGCTTAAGTATATGGAAAGAATTCCATGCAAGGAACAACTGAAAAGCTACAATGCTTCAGCTTGGAAAAGTGATTATTAAGGCTGGATAAGATGGAAGTCTGTGAACTTAATGAGTGTCTGCAAACTTAATGAAGATGCTGAAAAGGGAGTGAGTTTCCTTGCAAGAAGTAAAACATGAAACATAAGGATCTAATTCTTTGCGCACAGTATACAGTTACTATATGGTACTCTTTGCCATGGGATCTCGCAGATGTGAAAAGTCAGTCCAGCTTTCTCTTCAACTAGTAAAAAGTTTGCAGAAGAAAAATTCATTAAGAGTTTCAAAATTAACAGACTATTTGAGCTCCAGCAGTCTCTGAACTACAAATGGTTGAAGGCCAGGGGAGCATTTAGTGGAACTATCATAACACCTTTCCTTCTTATAATCTTCCCTAGACATCTGGTGTTGGCCAAGAATGATACTGAAGTAGATAGACCCTTGGTCTGACATAGTGCAGTCATTCTTACATTTTTATGAAGAACAAATCAATAACATGAGTTGTAGCAAATTGCAAGGACCAGATGGTACTCACCTAGGAGTTTCAAAGGGGCTAAACTATGAAAAAGATGCACTGCAGTAAGTGATTCAGTTAAAACATAAAATGTCCTTGGTAGCATGGGTAGTGGCAAATTAAGTTTCAGCTCATAGAAAAATTCTCAGACTGAACTGTGGAACTTCAGACTAGCAAGACAGACTTCCACACTGGAGAAAAAGGCAGAAATTATAATAAAAAATAGACTTGGTAAGTCTATGGATAGCTGTGAATGTAAAGTGGAAGACATAATTTGCCTCTTGTAAATGTATTTTTGGAGTTTATTCAAAGAATCAATTACCAAGCTGAAAATAGTCATCTGACACTGCCTTTTCAGGAAGTTTTTGACAAGATTCTTCAGTAAAGAATTGTAATGAAACTAAGTTCTCATGGACTAATAATTAAAGATAGAAAGCAATGACTTAAAAAGTGGTTGATATTAACACTCAAAAAGGTTACAATTAGGGCCCAGGAGCCTCCATTTTATAACATGCATAAATGATCTAAGAGAAAGAATAATTAGGTAACAACACTGCAGGACAATGTCATGATACTGAGTGACTGGGAAATAAAATGGCAAACAATATCAATGTTGGTAAATGAAAAGTAATGTACATGGGAAAATAATCCTAACTGTTCATATACACCAATGGGCTCTAAACTACATATTACCACTCAGAAAATCCTGGATTTCCTGAAATTAGTTTTCTGAAAAACACAGACCAATACACTGAGGTGCTTAGAAAAGCAAACAAATTTTAAGAGTTATAGTGAAAGGAATGGAAGATAAAACAGAAAACATTTTGACGGAGTTATGTAGACCACTCAAGAACTTGAACACGGTTTATATTTCTAGTCCACTCACCTCAGAAGTATACAGTAAGATTGTAAAGCTACAGGGGATGATAGTACAGGTATACAGAAAGCTCTCTATGAGGAGTGACTAAAAAGATTTGGATTCTTTAATCCAAATTAAGAAATTACAAGTAAAGAATCCACAGAGAGGTAACTGATGAAGTACAGAATCAAGGCCTATAAAATAATGAGTGTAAAAAGGAGGATGGGTAAGGAGGTTGCTACTCAGACAAGTGAGGAGGCATCAAATGATATTACCAGCAGTTTTTTTTCATATATTGCTCAATTGACCTGTGGAAATCTGTTATGCTATTACAAATTCCAAAATGGAAGGGGGGGGGGGGGGGGAGGGGAGAAGGGAAGTGGTTTATGCAAATTAATGGAAGAAAAATTCCTCAGGATCTGTTACCCCTAAGTATATTCATCTCCAAGTCAAAAGATTCCTAAATGGAGGACATCCTGGAAGATTCACATCTAGGCAGAAATACACTCTCTGCTTGGCCTGGTCTTACCTTCTCAGATGGAAATCTCTGAGAGGATATGGGAGTGGCGAAGTTGTTAAAAGACAGAGATTATCATTCCCAAGCATTTTCAATAACTGCCAAAACTCTAAGAGCTGATGAATGAAGCAGATTTGCCCCCCATACGATTCTAAAAAAGACTTTTCATTAATATTACATATCTGAAATGTTCTGTCAGTGCAATATGACTTACTGCATTTTTTGAAAAGATTTTTTCAAAATGCCAGTGACTACTTTTTAATTTATTGTAATACAAACAGATTTCCTTTGGACTTAAGTCCCTAATTTTTTGAGTCTATACAAACAGATGTCTGGTACAGTTGGTACAATTCAACTTAAAAAGACTTCTTGAAACACTGCTATTTCTGCCCCTTGCTTTCTACTGTATTACCTTCCTCTTGATCTGTTTCCTCCCTTCCCTTTCTTTTCTGAAACAATTCCTAATTTCTGCTCCTCCATGTTTTCTCTCCCCTCTCCACCTTTTCTTCATTGCCTTTGCTTTCAGGTGAATCGATCAAATACATAATGGTGGCAATGAAGTGTCATTATTAATAGGGGATAAGAGAGTTCATACCCCTGAGTCACTGTTAGAAGTAGGCTTAAGATTTGAATGGACCCTGCTGTTTCGGCTATGGCTACATTCACGTCTGGAAGACTTCTCCACAATCTTCAGAATTAAGAGTGCATATTTGGGTTTATTCACTTGCTTATAGAAAATCTTCTGTACTAGATGATCTAAATTCATGTAGAGGAATAAAAGCCAATGGATGATGTATTTAACATACAGCAAACAGATTCAGCTTTCGTCTCTTCCAGCAGCTGTGAAAATAAAGACAATATTAAAGCTTTTTGGGATAACTAACAGTATAAAAAAGAGAGCTTAGTAAAGGGAAGGATTTTTTTGTTGTTGTTCATTTGTTAGTCTTCGTTCAAAGAAATAATAATAATAATCTCTGAACTGTCGGATCTTTCAGAAATATAGACTACCATATTTTAAATGATCACTGTCATCTTTGATCCCCAGTAAAACTGAAACCTGCAGAAGCTCACAGTAAACATTAACTTCTCAAGATGATTTTTAAGGGAGGGAGGGAAGGTTGAGTCCACAGAGTGCTCTGAACAAAGACAGCCATGTACTTTTTATAGGTCTCCATAGGAATTAGGCCATGTTGTTTTTAGGGATATAGCTAAATTCCTCTTTCTTTTAGCTCCATTGACAGGATGTGCAAAAATATCTGGTGAGTGGAATTGGTGCCCACATTTGTAGGTTTCAGAATTGGGTCTCAGATCTCTAGGCCGAGTTCTCAGTTCCTGTCACAATTCTCTCTCTAATATTTTCTATGGGTACCTACACGTCACCTAAAATACAGCATGGCTAAAGCAGACTCCTAAGCATTTGTTCTTGTTACTTCAGGTGCTCCACTGTTCCCCTTTCACTGTGGTTGAGGATCACTGGGGCTATGGCCTTTCTTAGGATCATAGCTATTTGTACCATCTCTGATTATGCCCTCTCATTAAACACTTCAGATCCAGATGGCATTTCTTTTGTAGTGTCTTTCAGTATGTTTTGTCTAATATGTCCTTCCATGTTTTTTCATGTTCTTATTACCTCATATCTCAACTTTCATAACATCTTTTCATCTGCCTTTTGAAAGTATTATCTTACTAATATCCAATCAGAATTAAGCTGCAAAGATCATTTTCTTTGCCTGCATTTTTTATTATTTCAGCTGCTCTATTCAGAAGTTAAAGTAAAGCTTTAGTTAGAACATTTTGTTCAGTTTTGAACCAATTGAAAAGAGTCTGAAAGACAGCACTGAGATTGATGAGAAGGCTTATATGGAAAGACTTGATGAGTGAGGGTTGTTTAACCTAAAGAAGAGATTTAAGATAGAAAGGTTTGAAAGTCTTCAACTATGCAAAATGCTGCCGCAGGGAGGAAAGTAAAAATCTGTTTTCTGTGTTTGAGTTGGATAGGACAGGAAATAATGGATTTCAATTGCAACAGGAAAGATTTAGGTTACTAATATGAATTTTTTTTTCTAGTGATCAAAGTTAGCAAAGTGTTGGAACAGATTGTCTGGGGAATCTGGGAAACTCGTCCTTTGGAGATATTTAAAAATATCTTGGACCAATATATACCTGAGGTGATACTGGCCTTGTTGGTTATGCCTCCTGGCAGGAAGGATGGATTAGATGATCCCTTCATGTAACCTTCCAGCCCTATTATTCTTACAATGGTTATATTGCTAAATTTATCCACTCTCTTGAAAGCTTTGAAGACCAAGAACTAAGACCTTAAAATTGATTTGATAACTGAGGAACAGTCAGCATTTAATCAAAGAAAGAAAGTGGTTTGTTGAAGTGTATCTACTGTATTTAAATGTTAAAACATTGGAAATTTTTCTATATATAGGAATGTATTCCCATGTGAAGTGTGTTACTGTAATACCCTGACTCAAAAGATAAAAAATATATGGCTCACCATGGGCACACTAGCATCTGACAAGCTGGAATACTGCCTCCTCACTATCCACAGATAAAAGAAAGTGCAGCAGCTGTTACTATTCAGGTAGCTGGTAGTGATGAAGAGCCCAGGAGGAGCCTGAGGCAGTCTACTGCCTTGACAATTGCAGGACAGATGGCCTTAGTTGTGATTTATATTACTAAATGTTTCCCTCTTTCCACCTCTGTGTTGCCTGAATCTAGCATCGTTCAGGTGGTCTTCGCCCAGGGACTGGCTCAGGTAATGAGGCGTTACTCCTGTAAGAGTGCAGAATTATATACTATCTGCATGTGTGTAAGACTATACAGGAACTTTTGCTTAAGATCAATCGTAAGTGCTTGTAAATTCATCTTTTTTATATTTTTGAATTATGGTATGCTTATTCCTTCTAGGAGTAAGATTGTGTGAGTAGCAAGTTTCAATAATGCAACTTCAGAACAGACGATCATTCTTTCATCCAGACAAAAAGCTTTCTTTAAAATTTTCTTGTGGTAATGCTGCACTCCCAGTAGCAGAAATGTGAGAGTCAACAAAAGCACTTCTCAACAAACTGATGCAAAAATTTCTGATAAAGTAAAAATAAGTGAAGAAAAAGGTTCACAGCATGAATTGCAGAACTTTGATCTTCTGAACCATAAAGGATGGTTTTAAGCCAAAAGTTCAAGATTTGAACTTGGTGAAATCCAAAAACATTTCTAAGATTTTTTTATTTGGGAGGGATGGATTAAATAGGAAAGGGAATCCATTTTGAGTATTAAGCTGCAGATTAAAAATATTCTGAATTGACAAAATGCATTTGTACCCTAGAATAATTCAGCTAAATATACTTTAGTGCCTGAGACTGAAAAGGAGAACATAGGTCATTTAATTTCAGTTTTGGCTATGAGGTAGGACAGACTGTCTTTCTAGGCCGTACCTTGTCCAAATATGTTTTTCTTTTTCTATGAATACAAAAATTGGGTTTTTTTTTTAATTTTTCATGTGATTCCTTAAAAAATAGCATTTACTGAGAGAAAACAATAAAAAGGGCGTTTTCCTTCCTTGATGTAGATATGCATCTGAAATGTCTCAATAGCTTCTTCATGCTTTTGATCTCTCAGTTGGATATCTCTTTTCCATAAAGTGTTCTTCACGTTAGCACTTTAAATGACTCTGAGCAGATGATGCTACTCTTTCTTTTCCTTATTGGGATTTTCAGCAGAAAACATATTGTAATAGACATCTTATAGAATACATACATACATATATATATACATACATAGCTATGTATGCATATGTATATATGTCATAAAAAAGCTTGGAAAAGACCTCAGGATATCATCTAGGAATGTTAACTTCAGAGTTAGATCATGTTGCTCATGGCCTTTTCAAGTCAGGTTTAGAAAATCTCCATTTCCACTGCTTAACTACCTTCACTGTGAATTTTCTTTTCCTCATAGGTAGTCAGTATTTCCTTTGCTTCAACTTATGACTGTTGCCTCTTTTGTTGTGCATGCCTAAGAAGAGTCTGGTTCTGTCTTTTTAATAACTGCCACTTTAAATAGCTCAGTTTAAAGTACAAATATGTAAGTCTGCTTAATGATATAAACAGTTGCACAGAAGTGTTTTATGGAAGTTATTTAAATTATCACATCTATGGAGAAATTATTACATTTTCATTCTCTACCAGATCATTTGCCATTCATGGCATATTTTTTCAAGAAGTTGTCTGTTTTCCTTGCTATGAAGTGAGCAGACTTGACATCTGACAAAATCCTAAATTCTTCAGATATTCAGAGGTAGCGAAAGCATCATAGAATCACAGAAAGGTTCCATCAAGAAAAATAAAGGATGCTGGCTCTTCTCTATACAGCTTTCTTGGCTGTCCTACTCTCAGCAGCTGTTTGACTTGCCATACATATTCAGATAATATTCTCATAAGTTGCTTCAGTTAATATTAAAACACAGCAGAAGAGTAAGGAGGAGGATGTAACCTTGAAAAAAATCATTACAGTATCTAAGCAGAACAATTACCCATGCAATAAATGTGTGCGATGTAAACGTTTGTGACTTATAAATATATAACTTTACTACATCCAACTGCAGTTCTAAAAAAGAGAAAGCAAACACTGAAAAACAGCTTTCTTGGGGGTGGGAGGGGACAAAGAAGAGAAAGATGGGGATTGAAGAAGGAAACATCTTTTCTAACTTTCAAACAACAGCCTGAATTTTTTTTCATTAAAATAACTGAATTCTGAAAAGTCCTAGTAAGACATTAGTTTTTGTCAGCTAGAGGGCCTACTTCTCCACAACTGTGATTCTTCTTTTATTAACATCAAAGGGTCTTCATTTTTATCAAAACAGAGGATCTACAGTGTTTTGTTCTGCCCTTATAATTTCCTGTAATTTTAAAAATATTTTTAAGCTATGGCAAGGTAAGAACAAAGAATTCTCATTTTTTTTCCGATTATTTGTATACAAAAGTTCTTTTTTAGCAAGGCTTTTCAAGAGCCAACTGGAAAGTTTAAAGTAAGGACACATGAGACTTCAGAGATAATGTGCTGTTTTACGCTTGGATTATGCTCATGCAGTCTGGAGCTGCACATATGTTGAACTCATGTCCTGTAAAATGTTCACTGTAAAAAAAAAATAAAATCCATGCATATCTATTTTATTGTAACTAATGGCAAAAGTCAAGAGATGTAGTCATTGATTCCAAAGGTAGTGGCTACTGCCTAAAGTACAAATCCAACATCACTGATGAAACCTTTTTTCCAGAGAGAAGATTATTATTTACATCAATATAACTGCATTTTCACTCTGTTTTATAAAGACTTTGAAAACTGTACTTCAGATATTCTGCCTGTATAGCAAACTATTTTTGATCAGATTGCCTTTGATAGTAAGATCTTTTCATCATCTATCACCCATTTAATATTTTGAATATTTACTTTAGAATTATCAATAGACAATAAAGACCAATAATTCCTTCCTTTCTTGGTGACTGACCAACAAAAGAAGAAAAAATCAGAGTCTCAAATGGACAGAGGAAGTTTAGAGAAGCTGGAGACTTTTCTGCAGAAGATTGTCAGCAGTGGAAGTGGATGGATTTTTGAGACATGAAACCACAAACTTCACAAGCAGCACAATGTAAAAGCATATCACAAAGATAAAAAGGAGGCAGTGATCTCATTTTAATCAAGGTGTATACCTAGAACACTGAAAAATATTCTAGTGAAGGTCCTAAAATAGAATTTTGTGGTGAGCAAGGTCTGTCATGCAATAATCACAGCCTAGGAATTTTCCAGCAGGGCTAGATCAGCATCGGACTCCTCACTGCTAGGCATCCCACCAGAGCCTCTCAAACATAAGCTCTCTAATTAATTTTACTATTACGTTAAAGGAGGTGGTCGTTTGGTTAAAAGAATCTTAAACTGTGATTTGTTTGGCTAAAAAGGAGCAAACTATTACCCACACAATGATACTCAATTACTCTGAGGCACCTTCAGACACTAGCACTGCTGTTGTCAGGAGTCCGTTAGCTCTGGTTGTGATGCATCCTATGGCTCAGCTGTTTCTACCTGCTCTGGCTCTCTGCCTGAGGCTCTGAGAGCCTCTTATAATTTTTCCCTCATGGAATTTGGATGAAGTGCTGGCTGCTTCCCTGCCAAATGTGTCTGTGTGCATTGAGGACTTGATATGACCACAGGACCAATCTCTCAGGTTACCACCATTGCACGTGACCATTGTTTCTCATTGTAAATATGCAGCATCTATTTCTGGGAGGAGGGGGCACCAAACACATGTGATATTTAGCTTTTTATTTCACACTCTGCCACCTGATACATCTGGAGGAGGTCCCAAATCTTTGGCATGGCTTTTCTCATGGTACAAGCATGCTTATTTTCACTCATTCTCTACTGAAGAAAATGTTACTGTGAAACCCCATGTTTCAGCAGTACTGTATTGTATTTTGAGAGCTGACTATGACTTTTTTGGTATGTTTCTTATTCTGACATCAGTCTTCAGAAACCCATTGGACTGGAGATAACAAAGACTATCTTTAATATTTTACAACAGATATTCTGAAACATCTTGCAAGTACCAGCAAGAAACATTCCATAGCTATCTGATAGATGGGATAGAGACATAGAACGTGGTCTTCTTTCTTTTTAACACAACTAAAAAGATTGGGAACTTCAATTCTCCTTTTTTTGTAAAATATTCGGGCTTTCATACTTGCACAGACAAATGTCACTCTGATTTCCTACACTTGACATCACATATTTATGCAAGTTCTGTAGTTCTGTGGCATCTGTTGAATTTCAGCCATCTGGACTAATGTTCTAGGCTTAGGCATCCATAACTTAACAATACTTAGCACATCTCTTTCCATGTAGAAATTCATTTGGCATCTTCTGACTTGCTGTTTTGAGCAAAGCTCTAGTAGAACTAGTACTAGTTCTTGTACTAGTACTAATAGAACTAGTACTAGAGCTTTGCTCAAAACAGCAAGTCAGAAGATGCCAAATGAAGGAAAGGCTGTAGTAAAGGTTTTCCTTTCATATTAGTCATCTGTAAACTCTATTTCAAAGTTATACTGACGTATTCTGCTTTTCAGTTAGCTTGAAGATAGTACACAAATAATATGGTGTGTGCTCTCTCTCTGAAAACTGTAAAACAGCACGTAGATATAAAAGCTACTTCTGGCCTTTTCTGAAATCATTTATCATGATGGTGACCTCAGGACACTCAAGTGCAACACTGTCAAATGGATTGACACTACAAGTTGTGAGGTTTGATGAATCTGGGAAAGAGCAGGTTGTTATATCACTTCATGGTATCATGCTTTTCAAATGGCCACTAGGAAGTAACACAAGAGTTCAGAGTTCCTTAAATCTGAATATCATATTGCAGCAACCAATGCCTACCTTTGAGTCAGAATTTTGATCTAACATTTCATTAAGCTGCATGATACTTTTTCCTCTATTTCCTTCAGCACAGCAAATTTCGTCACACCACATATCTAGTTCATAGCTGTTCTGTCATATGATATATGGAAGAGTGAACCTTATACCAAGTTGTTCAGTATTTTTAAGCATATCACTATCAGGGCTTCACCTGCTTTCTGATAACTTAAACATGTTAGGCAAACAGCTTTAAATTTAAAACTCTGTTAATGCAATATTTGCCCTTGCATTTCAATCTTCTGGTGAAGAGCCTAATGAAGAACAACCACTCAAAGTGATCTTTTGTCTTATATATTTTGTTCTTGTGATAGAACTCTTGTCATATGAGAGCAGAAGGAATCTCAGTAGCTCTGGAACAATTCAGATCCCCACCTTTCTGACTCCTTGTTTTCTCACACTGTCACCAGGTTATCTATGGCTGTTTTGAACTGTCTTCCACAGAATGAGTCTTCCACAGCAGGATCTCAATTTTTGTGTAGCCAATATGCAAATAAGCATTTTCTTGTGCTTATTCTTCTCTCAATACTTTTTTTCAAAAGTACTTTCTCTGGAAAACAAACGTAATGATCCTCTTAGAATGGTTATGATTATCGGTAAAAAAAATTCCTGGTCAATCTCAGCCTCCAGTCATCACAGGTATAATTAACACAGAGCCAAATAATGTAAGATCTTGGGTGACTACGTTCAAAGATTTTTTTTACCTCCTTAGGAACCAGCTGACAGCAGTCCAGGATGAGCATGTGGGTCCATGAAGAGACACTTGTAGCAGCCCCAGATCAGTGTAATTTTCTAGCCAGGACATTAAATACAGTGAAATTGTCTGTGAATCTTCACGGGTATTCATGAAATGAACATAATTGCAGAGAAATTATTTGGGCCAGGTTCTCCTTTTGTTTGAGACACTGTTCTCTGCTCTCCTTCCCCTTCAAGAAAGGCATGCCTGTTTCTCTGTAGAGACATTTGGACAACATCTTGTTTCAGCCTAGTTGAACTGATGCCTGTGTATGCTTCTCATGACCTCCAGCAATCTTTCCAAGTGTAGTAATGCCATCCAGGCAACTCTGGAGTCCAGGCTGCCTGCAGAGAATCATGGACATCAGTCTTCAAAAGTACTGGCTGCAAAATACATATATACACAGCATTTTTTACACTTATTGGACTACTTATTCTATAAGGCTTTTGTCCTCACACAAACCCACACAGCAATCCATGATCTTTAGACAGAAATAAATGCAGGCATGCATTTGATACTGCTCTACAGGATAGATATAGCAAGTGAAGAGACACTATCACATATTACTTCAACAGCCTAATTTGGTGTGCACATGTGGGATTTTGGGAGATTGCTTTGGGTTTTTCACACCAGTGTAGAAAAAACATTAACAATGTACTTCTACAGAGCACCTATGACTGCAACTATTCATGTTCAAAACAGAACACACTCTCCTGGAGACATCACATATTTTAGATTCAGATCTATGATAATGCCAGAAGATGATGTCTGTTCATTCCCCAAAGTTTGCATTTCTCTGGTAGGATCATAATAATTTTCAGGTTTTGTGTAGATTTTCATCAATAGCACAGTTTTCCTTGTATGTTAAGAGTTTTCCAACGTTATAGCTTTACAAATGTAGCATCATTGTCAGTTTCCTCAGCCTCTGGTCTAAACCCTAAACTTGTCTAATTCTAGACAAGTTGCAATGGTTACAGTAGGTCTGATTCAAGAAATAAGTGCTCCCTAATGCATGGTGTTACTGTAATCATGTCATATGCCGTGTTCTATGACCATTTTAGCTTCCAAAGTTGCATGGGAGCATCAGCTTCTTTACAACAGTTTATCAGACCAGGTCTGTGCTGACAAAACTTAAAGCATTCAGCTAAGGCGAGTCCTTTAGACAAGGGAAGAAAAAAATGTACATGAATGAAACAATATTTAACACCTGCAAAGACTGAGTAGAGAGTACATGCTGGTTTCTGCTCCAAGACAATGTAAAAACAGCAACACTCATTCCTCAAAAAGCTGTGTTGCAAATTACAAGTTCATTGTTTTCCAACACTGATCCAAGTACTATAAGGGATTGTAGGCATGCCTTGGAGCTGCAGAAAAATACGTACTGATGTGGGAGACAGGGATTTCTTTTTTATCACCAATTTGTCCTGCCCAATGGAAGTGTGCATCAACTTCTGGTAATTTAAAGGACTGCACAGGAAAAAGATTGCAACAGCCCAGCATGGCCCCAGGGGCAGGGTACACCACGAAGCTCCACGCATTCAGGAGTGCCTGTTTTTCCCTTCACTTCAGAACAAATAAGCAGTGCCCTCTACTGTCCAGCACCAATACTACAGCACACACCTCACTTGCGATTAGTTTACAGATGTGAAAAGGATGATCCAGTGCGAGGACATAGACCTTCTTTTCCTTTGCCCCCTAGTTTTCCTACTTTTTTCCAGGGAGTCAGATTTTCCTGTGCATCAGCAAAGGTGTTCTTTTGCCAGGTTTGACCCATATTATCATACCACTTCAAAAACTATAGCATCTTTTGATGTCATAGCCTCATTTGAGGCTAATGTGAAGTACATGTATTTGGCCTTTGTCTAAGGTTTTCCAACTTTTAAGTGATTTCTATGTATTTTTTTTAAACATGGTACCAATTTTTAATGACCTATAACATCATCCCAAACCCAGGAATCACTGTCCTCATCTCTTTGCACTAAATACAGATTAGTGTAAAAAGCTTCCTCTTGCTAGTGTAGTAGAAGCAGCTAGGAATATGGCTCTCAGCTACCTTGTAATAGTAACTTTAGTTATTTTCTCTGACTTCCTATCCTCAGCAGTTCTGACAATCATAATCCGTGGTTAATGATTTTTGTTTTATATTGATTAGACTGACATACACAAAGCAGTTCTGGATTTAGCTCCATATCGAAGTTCATTTATCAAGTGGCCAAGAGAACACGTATACAAGCATCTCAGCTTCCCCAGGTTTGTGTTCAGTGTGCAGATCCAAGATTTGTTCTTTCAAGATGGGTTGGCAGGGCCCATATGACAATGACATTAATCTGTATATGGTTGATGTCCACCAAGACATATGTCTTTTCTGTAAGCTTGTAAGCTTTTTTGCATCTGTATTTAGGCCAAGGTCTCCTTTTCTCCTTTAATGAATGTCTGTGCAGTGTTAGTTACACACTTGACATGGGAACTTATGGTCTGTAGTTTTCATTCCTTAATTTTACAATAGTTTTCTCAACATCTTCGTTAAAGATATGAATGAGCAACTTAGTTTTATGTTTATTGCCATAGTATCTCACAAATAAGGCCCCTTAATCGTCACTTAGGTAATTCTTAATACTTTTTTACCCATTTCAGTGCATAGCTTTGCATAGCAGCATGATTAGGTGCTGGTCTGGGTAAATAATTAGCACTAATTAGTCACACGTTTCTCTACATTGTTGAGTGTTCCATTGAACTTATCTTCCTGGTTGGGTAGGAATGTCTTTATTGTGGTCTCTTTGCTCATCCTGCCATGAAATTCCCCATATAAGTTGTTGCTTTTAGGTGAAGACTTGTACTTTTGCTTGTCTACATTCAGACTATCATTTTTACTCTTCACAAAGGTGCCCCCAAACTACAGACTTTTTGCCCTGCCCCAGCTTGGAGACCAAACTTATCAGTACCTTCTACACCATTCACATTTTCCAGTGAAATATCTCAGTTGCCATCTGCATCCTTACAATAGTGGGAACAACGTCTAACTGAGGATTAGAAGAATGAAACTGCATATCATGGTCCCTTCAAAGTCATTGGTGAAAACCTGCTGACACCTTTGATACAGAAAAATATTTAGTATTAGTTCTGAATGTTTTCTGGTTGTAGTATAAGCAAATGAGCATTTTCATGTTATTTACATCTTGCTCTTGTCAATTTGTGTGTAAGTGAAGGCTTTAATCCCTTTGTTTCCTGAAGTTTCTCTCATTGTTGCAGAAGACCTTCCCCAGGCTCAGTCTTGAGTCTCTGGTTCTTCAAGAGTCATTCCACAAGCTGTTTTATTTTGATTTAGGATCTCTAAAGGCATAATGTGCCTTAATTTGTCAAATTATCCTGATTAATCTTGTTTCCACAGTAACGAATTGGCTTAATGATAAAAAAAGAGAAAAGACATGCATTAAGCAAGACTTACAGTTAGAATTTTAGATGCAAATTTGTAAACAAAAAGTAAATAAAACACACAAAAAAATCGCAGCTTGCATTGTACAAGGCTCTTTTGCAGATCCTTTGGCATATCTCACCTAAAATTCCTCCCGTATGTCCTACCTTCAAAAAACGGGGATATCCAGCATTCACAGAATCATCTTTCCTGCCATAAAACATTGATGGTTTCCTTTTGCTGTGTGATATGGTGTCTAGAACTAGAAATAGATCTGGATGCAATAGTTTAAAAAGTGAGATCACTAGATTTACCTTGTGGTTTCCTGTGTTTTCTGTTTCTAATAATCCTTCACATCTTAGGCGTCTATTTGTCAGATGAACTGAACATTCAACTGTTGTTTTTAAAGCACTATCCACAATAACTCTGAGACTTCTTTCTTCAGAGATAATAATTTCAGGTCCTTCACTCTGTGTGTACAGTTAGGCTTATGTTTCCTCATATAATTTACTGATCATTTATCAGTATTTCTTCTATCATTTTAGGAGTACCAGAGATAGAAAAGCAGACAAATACCCATTGAGAACTACAAGGACATTGCCAGGGCATGCAGAGATGCAGTTAGAAAAGCAAAAACTCAGATCGAATTGAAATTGGCTGGATATGTCAAAAACTACAAGAAGGAGTTCTTCAGGTACTTAGACAACAAGCAGAAACAGACAAAAAATATTGGCCCAGTGTTAAACAGAAGAGGTGAATTAGTCACTAACAACATTAGAAAGACAGAGGTTCTCAACACATTCCTCGCCTCTGTCTTTACCAGCACTGTTGGGCCTCAGGCCCTGGGAACAAAAATCCAGGTTGATGCAAACACAAAACTAGCATCAGTATCCACCCAATGTTGTTAAGAGAGTTGGCTGATGTCATTGTGAGGCCGCTCTCCCTAATTCTGAGAAGTCGTGGAGATCAGGGGACATCCCAGAAGACTGGAAGAAGGCTAATGTCATTTTTAATGTCTACAAGAAGGGCTTAAAGGAAGATCCAGGTAACTATAGGCCCATCAGTCTTACTTCAGTCCCTGGGAAAGTTAATGAACAAATCCTCCTGGGGGCTATCATAAGTGAAATGAAGCATGCGATTGGGAAAAGCCAGCATGGATTCACCAAAGGAAAGTCATGCTTGACAAACCTGATCGCCGCCTATGACAAAGTAACCTGCTCGGTTGATGTGGGGCGAGCGGTAGACATTGTCTACCTGGATTTCTCAAAGGCTTTCGATACGGTTTCCCCAGCCTCCACCTTGAGAAACTCATGTGTTATGGCCTCAACAAGTGGTCTGTGCAGTGGGTGGGGAACTGGCTCACTGGCTGCACCCGGATGGTGTTGGTAAATAGCCGCTTTTCAAACTGGCAACCTGTCACAAGTGGGGTCCCCCAGGGTTCGACATTGGGCCCAATGCTGTTTAATATCTTCATAAGTGATCTGGATGGGATCAAGCAGACCCTGATGAATTTTGCTAATGATACCAAACTGAGTGGGGAAGTGGACACTTTGGAAGGGAGAGCCACCCTGCAGGAAGACCTGGATAGGCTGGAAGATCAGGCTAACAAGAACTTTATGAAGTTCAACCAAGACAAATGTAAGGTCTTGCACCTAGGAAAACATAATCCAGGAGTGCAGCACAGGCTGGGATCTACCTGGCTGGGGAGCAGCTCTGTGGAAAGGGACCTGGGGGTCCTAGTGGACAAGAAGCTCAATAAGAGTGAACAGTGTGCTGCTGTGGCAAAGAAAACCAACAGGATGCTGAGTTGCATCAACAACAGCATCACAAGCAGAGATAAAGAAGTTATTATCCCACTCTACTCAGTGCTTGTCAGGCCACATCTGGAATACTGTGTACAGTTCTGGTCCCCGCTATACAAAAAAGATGTGGACAGGATGGAGAGGGTTCAGAGGAGGGCCACAAAGATGATCAAAGGACTGGGAAGCCTGCCATATGAGGAAAGGCTGAGAGAACTGGGTTTGTTCAGCCTTGAGAAAAGAACGCTTAGGGGAGACTTTATCACCATGTTCACTGGTGGCTACAGTGAACACCCTACATTTAAAGAGTGGCTACAAAGAAGATGCAGACTCCCTTTTTACAAGCAGTCACATGGAAAAGATGAGGGGTAATGAGTACAATTTACTCCTGGGCAGATTCCAATTGGACACAAAAGAAAAACTTTTCACAATGAGAACGATCAGCCATTGGAATAATCTCCCCAGGGAAGTGGTGGATTCCCCAACACTGGACACTTTTAAGATTCATCTGGGCAGGGTGCTGGGCCATCTTGTCTAGACCATGGTTTTGCCAAGAAAGGCTGGACCAGATGATCTTTGAGGTCCCTTCCAACCTGGTATTCTACAAGTATGATTCTGTGATTTTACCACTGTCATTGAGTATCACAAGATCTCCTGAAACTTTGTCACCTTTGTTACTCCTTTTTCTAGACTTATAGGTGCCTAGATCACTCTCTGAGGCCTTTTTAAAAATTTTTGTTTGCCAGTTTCCGTTCCTCTGACACTAAGGCTGGTAGATTTTGTGTAAGCTTCTTATCTAATGATCAGGTTCTGGGGATCCATTTGCTCAAAAATTAATGCTGTATTTAGCTTCTGCTGGCATGTTTTCCACAGGCACTCTGAAAAAATTCCTTACAGCCAGTGATGCTATTCTCACAATCTGGGCATACCTTGCTGGCACTAGAAATTTTTTCAACTGCAAGGATCTGCTTTGGTTTGTGATGTCTACCACAGAACAAGCTCAGTGTCCTCTCCTTTGTCAGCTGGTATCCAGTGTCCTTTCTTCCATAGGTGCCTCTTCTTTGTCATACCACAATGCCAGAACAACGTAAAGCCTTCGAGATTCATGCTAAAGTAGGTGGACTTCTGGTGCTTGGCAAACTCTCAATTGCTTTATTTCTAATTATCTTTGAGATATTCTAATTATCTTTGAGATATTTACACAAACACAATCCAGTCTCTGGGTCCCACACCATTGCATGACTACTCTTCCACATCAGACCAGATGCACATTCTTCAATATTTTTCGTGTGCTGTATCTTTTTATGAATGTCTTTCTGTAACAGGTGCAGGTGCCCAGGCTCTGGCAGTGGGGGGCTGCAGGGGTGGCCCCTGTGAGGAGAGGCCAGCAGCTGCCCCATGCTGGACACAGACGGTTCCAGCTAGTTTTACCTGGCTCCAACAGACCCACTGCAGGACACAGCTGAGCCCCTCAGCCAAACTGGTGGCACCTCTGGGAAAGTGTATTTAAGAAAGGACAAAAAATGCTGGACAGGCAGAAGTGGGGGGAAGAGGGGAACAAGCAGAGTGAGAAGCAGCAGAGGGAAAACCAAGGTCAGAAAAGGAGGAAGAGGAGGAGGACATGATCCATGGCACTGGACTATTCATTGCCCACTGTGGAGGATCTGGAACAGGTGGATATTTTTGACAGGAGCTGTGGCCTGTGGCCTGTGGATGGCACACGCTGGAGCCAAGGAAAAGCATGAGGAAGAGAGTGGACGAAAGAAACCATTATGTACTGACTATAACCCCCATCCTCTATCCCTCTTGCACAGCTTGGGGCAAGAGTGGGGAGGGTAGAGGAGTCTAGACTGAAGGTGTGAAATTGAGTCTGAGAAAGAAGGCAGGAAAGGTGTTGGTTTAATGTTTGTATTTTTGTTTACCACTACCAGAAAATATTTATTTTAATTGTCAATACATTCATTTTCCCTGAGTCAAGTCTGTTTAGCCCATGAGAGTAACTGATAAAAAATATCCTTGTCTTTACCTTGACCCATGAGCTTTCTCACTCCCATTCTTCATATTTTCTCCCTGTCCCATCCCACTGGGGTGGGAGTGAGAGAGCAGCTAGGTGGGAGTTTGGCTGTTAGCCAAAGTTAACACACCACAATTTCTATTAAACTTACGTTTTTCCTTGGCTCAGATAGAAAAATATTTAGTAAAATGCCTCCTTACTTAATGGGCAGCTACTGCTTCCAAATACAGACTGCAAATTTATTTAAGCAATCCTACTTTCCTCATCTTTGGTGATTTTTTTACCTTCCTACCCACCTCTCCCCACATGCATCAGTGACAGAGATGATGAAATGGCCTCAACTTGTGCCAAGGGAGGGTTAGATTGGATATTAGGAAAAATTTCTTCACCGAAAGGATTGTCAAGCATTGGAACAGGCTGCCCAGGGAAGTAGCTGAGTCCCCATCCATGGAGGTATTTAAAAGACGTGTAGATGTGGTGCTTAGGGACATGGTTTAGTGGTGGACTGGGGAGTGCTACGTTAATGGTTGGACTCAATCTTAAAGGTCTTTTCCAACCTAAAGGATTCTATGATTCTACGCTTAGTTCTGTGTAGCTAGTGAGCCTCCCTTGTCTGAAATGGATGCTGGTCATGAGTCTGAGACTTTTTGGAATATATTAACATGCATATCTCCCGCACCATTTGGGAAACAAGCACAACATATTTTAATGGCACCTAATTTGAAAGGTGTGCAAACACTGGATTGAAGTATATATATATAACCTAGCAGGAAGCAGCTGAAGAAAAATGTCTCTAATGTTATGTGCTACATATTTAAAAAGAAGCTGAAGATTTTAGCTGACTATAAGCAACAGATTTCCACCGTAGTCCATCTGCTACAAGAACAGAGCACAGCAAGGAGACCTAACTGAGGGGTACTGACTTTGGAAGTGTAGCATTGTTATTCTGGTAGCACTGTTCATGTAAATGTGACAGAACACAAGAATTAAGATATTTGACAACTAGAATACAAGAAGGCAGCAGCAGTACTGCATACAGTGAAGAAAGATGGTTTAACAATAAATTCCTCCAAAACCAGCTTGTTTTTTGCCTTGGCATATAACTTTGGATACCCTATGAGTAACACAGGGATTATACCTTAATCAGAAGCTACTAATCTAGTGAACCTGTCCAAAGCAAACCAAAATGGAAATCTAGACTTGGCTGGATATTGCTGGTGTCTTGCGTTTGTTCACTGTTCAATATATTTTCTGCAGTCTCAGTCCTGCCGTGAACTTCTTGCTATTAGAAAGGTCCACAGAAAAATGGATATTTTCTATGGCCAGGTAGCATTACAGATTTCTGACCTTTCCTAACAATGTATGCAGTGGATGGGCACAGTACTGCAGAAGAAGCTGTTTCAAACCTGCCAAACTATGAGTTGCTCATTTGATGTGATCTCAAAACTATTGTGGGTTAGGCAGCCACTTCCATCTAGTTAGCAGCTGAGAGAGGTACCACAATAGCAAAAGAAGAGTAGCAATAGTGCAGCATCACTTCTTCAGAGAAGTGGGGTTTGTATACCTGGCTCTGTGACAGCAATTAAGGAATTGTGGAGAAAGGGTAGAGAAGCTACTCAGGAGTAGCTAATTAATTAAGGAATATAACAAGAGAGGCATTCAGGCAAAAGGGTAAACTGCCTGGAAAGCTGAAGATTGCTCTTAAGGAGCTGAGCAACAGCACAAACCTCCTTCAGGAGGAAGACCAGAAGCTTTACAAAGATGGCTGAGAAGAAAAGAGACATGGATAACACATTCAAATAATAGCAACTGGATTTCTGAAGAGTGCATCTTTTTAACTCTTAGAGAAAAGAATAACACTAAAATAGTAAAATTCTGTAAAAGAAGTTCTTTCTAATAACCAGTTTTGATTTTCAAGTAATAATAGTCAAACACAAGTTCTGAAAGGGTTTTTTTCAGAGTGTAAAGTATTTTTAAATAACCAGTTATTAAACTGAAGAGATTCAGTTATCTTATAGCTAAATATCTTGAGGCTTACTGACTTAAGTCACACAGTAAACTTTAGTAACTATGACATAGTCATTGCCACCTTTATGTTTCTATAAATGAGCAGCAGCTCCATCTCTCTAAACTACTAATATGCTTTCCCTTGCAATTTTTATCACTCTGAAATGGAAAAGGTCCCCACCAACTGCAAATGCAATGGATGGAGGTCTTCACTTCTACAGCTTCAGTTAAATAATTCTGTTCTACATAGCACTAGGCCAGTTGCTTCATCCTGCTAAAGTCTCAAAGTGATTCGACTATAGATGTTATATAATGTAAATATTAAAGGGTGATGTCAGAAATCTTTGTAGAAACAGGTAACACCAAAAGAGCTGATGTTGTGATTATAACATTCTCAATCTTTAAGAACATCTTTTTTCTTGTATCAATTATTTTCACATAAACTTTATTTTCTTATAATAAAAAAGAGTTGAACAATGTTATTTTGAATGCTTAAGTACTCTTTGAAAAGGGAATTAGGAAAAATACAAGATAACGATGCTCTGTAAATACTTAAATATGGTTGAAAAAAAAAAACGCTTACATTTGCATCATGTAATATTGCTCCTATTAAATTAACTTATTTAAAGAGTAACTGTCTTATGAAATCATGCTAATGACATACATAGGCAGTTCGTGTATATTTTACTGGACAAGATTTATCATTTATTTCCCATTTGAAGTGCCAAAATTTTTCAGCATCATTTCATGCATTTGGAAAGCTGTTCTTTCAATTGTACAGATATGTACAATATACTACAGGAACTGAAAGCAGGCATTTAAGGTTGACTTCTTCCTCTGAACCAATTAGAGACGAGACATTTCTGAAATGTACATTTCATCAAGAAAGAAAATCAGCCAGCCTGAATAAGGTAAATATTGCCTAGAAACACATGCTTACAAAAGGCAGCTAACATAATGAAGATCCTCATACTGAAAGACGGTTATAACAGTTCTAGAAATTTACCCAGATTTTTTAGGTGTTTCATTTTTCCTGCAGTCACATTTTCTCTGTTTCACTTCCTATATGTACTTCAAATTTTTGAGCTCTTCAGACACTGAAATATAAGAAGAGATTAAAATTAAGATTCAGCCATTAACCATACAGTAAGGTTTCACGGGTTCTTGCCCTAGAAATGAAATGTTAGCTGTCTCTTGTCAGTTAGTCTTTGATGTTTTACACACATACACAGAATAATAAAGATGTATTGATTGACTTCTGTTGAGGTTAACCTTAAGATTTGTTACACTGAGCAGTAAGCACTGACTTAGTCAAGACAAGGAAGGAGAATCAATCTCTTATTTTCATCAAAATATCAAGACATTTCTAGATAGGTATAGAATATACTTATTTTTGGAACTCAGTTTTGTAATGAATTAAAATCAAGAGGTAGAAATATAACTTTTTCTAACAGCTCAAAGAAAGGACTAAAAATATTTCTGCAGTAGTGAATGGGTTACCAAGAATTAATTCAATTTCAGGGAAACTGAACATTTGCGTGTGATGATTGTCCCAAAACATAGTTTTATGACCTTTGAAAGTGAAAAAAGTGAAACTTATCACTATACTTTACTGGGTTTATATGCTCTAAAGTTTTCTACTGAGCTGTGAGGTTAGTTAGAAACAGACAAACAGAAAACATCTACTTTAAATGAGAGCAGGATCAGTCCTTTTTTTGAAAATTCTTATAAAAAAAAAAAAAAAGAAAAAATCATGCATCTGAACAAGTAAGATAAACCACTTTCTGGAAGTCATTCTAGGTCTAATAATTAAAAAAAAATCAAATCACAAACTGGGCTTCTCTCCATTTTTTCATTCACCATATATTTACTTCAAACAGTTCATTCAATGTATAAAGTTGATTCGCTGCATGAAAGTTAGTGGAGTTGGTAGAAATGCAAAGGAATATCTGGTCATCTTTAGAACTCTTAAAATTCCTTACTATGCATATGAGAAAGAATAAATACTTTGTAGGGTTCTAATAAAATTAAAAATCAGCACCAGAATTCCTTATATATCTGCTTCACCAAGCCTTTCTTCTCCAGGAGTTGTAAAAGGGAGTCACTAGCAGTTATTAATAATTCTGCAAATACAAATCTGTAGTGGTTAGGCACCTAGGTTAGGATTCTAAGTTAGCATCTCTCAGCTCAGGGCAGAAGTCCAGTCACATCTCCAATCTACCTGATGAGCATGCCATAGTCACTAAACAAATGGGTTTTATCTTTTTTTGCCATATGAATAACTAACTTTTTGTACCTGATTTCTCTGAATTTAAGTTTCCCAGTTTATGATTGTTATCAGAAGACAAGACTGTTTTACTTCATTTTTAAAGAAAAGATGCACAAGCCTACTGTCACAATGGGATACCAAGCTATCAATCCCGTATTAACAGAGCCCTCCATACACATATATAAATACTTCTGAGTCAAGCAACTCAAGTGTTTCAGTAGCCCATCTGTCCTCAGTGTGTTTTGCTGCCTAACAAGAGGTAATTCTTTACTCAACTTGTGCATGTGTCTGGGTTACCCTGCTGCACTGCAAAGGATGCCAAGCTGGATTACATTTTGGCTGACAGAGAAAAGAGCATCTATCACTTTTGGTCCTCTTCTGTCTAATATTTTTTGCCTCTGACCCATCTGAAAATAAATTTTAGCCCTGTTTTCTGATGAGCAGATGGAAGGAATCTTCCACCTGGCAGCACCACACTTTTTTGGCAGTCACAGATGCCTGCTCAGGACATATTTATTGTGAATGGTTTCCTCTTGCTGTCCTCTTGAATGCATTATGTTGTGGAAAACAAAGCGGAAATTATCAGGGGTATCTGGACCTAAATGTTTGATAATAACTGAAAAAAATAGATAGAACATAGGGAAAAAAGATAAAATGAATTAATTGTAAAAAAGTAATTCTATAATGTCTCAGTTTCCTGAGATAGGAGTAAATGATGGTATAAGGAGAATAAACATATTTTTTGTTGAAAACCTATGTATTTGGAATTTTTATTCCTTTATGTCCAGATTTTAAACTGTAGATAAAGTGTGTATGGAGCTAAAAATATTTGTCCTGAAGACTGCAACTACCCGTTGGTATCAGTATGTATGTGCTGAAAAGAATAATAGGGAAATGGCTAGAGAGACAAGTGAAGGGTACATCACCTTCAGACACAAAATTTGCACTTGAGGAATCTAGTGATCCAGAAATACTTAGATCCGTCTGAACACAATCCTCTTCTGGATCTTCCTTACATCAGGGAATCTGTCCCTCGTCTCACTGTACTAGAGATCTCTCCCAGTTACCTACACCATGTAGTGAGGATGTACCTTTCCATCCTCCCTACCCAAAGCCTCATCTTGGAAAATTCTGTAAAATTTGAGCAAGTGGAACATCTTTCTGAGGGCAGGCTCGTTCTTTTGTACCTTCCTCTTACTTTTTAATATAATGGCATTAAGGGAAGCATACATCCTCCTCAGATGTAAACTTTGAACCGCAGCAAGGCTTGAATATTTCTGAATCTTACAACAGTTTTTGGAGAATGCAGATAAGTCTGTTTGTTAGCCACAGAGTTAACAATATAATATTTTACCAACGTTTTTTTCATTTCCCACCACTGCTGAAGAATAGGACAGAAGATTAAGGAGGACAAAAACATAAACTAAAAAACCTGAAGGTAATTTCTTGGTTCTTTTATTTGACCATTTACCAAGGAAGTAGGGGATCTGATAGGAACTCACTTCCTTCTTCCCATAGAAAAGAGAGATTGGATAAGAGAAGGGGAATATTGGTGTTTTTTCCCTTTGAAAGTAGAACATACATCTTCATGAATCACAGCTTTCGCATGCTACCTTCTTTATGTTTTTAATAGAGGTCCTGCTAGTATCTTCATCTCATAGTGCCCTGGTACAATCAGGACTTTATCAGGAATTTATTATCTCCCCTTTTGGACTATGGTTACAGATTTTCTTTTCTCTGGACACCTTGCTTACTTAATACTTACAGGGGTAACCAGAAAAAATTTCTCCATCCTCTGAGAATTTCTGAGATTTGAAAGTTTCCCGTCCTACATGTATCGTGAAAATTGAAATCCCTAACTTCCAAAAAAATTATTGAGATGACATGAATTAAAATATTTTTAATGTTTCATTTTTGCATCAACCTTGAAATGCTTAATAATTTTAATAGTGAATTAATGTAAATTTTGAAAAAAAACCTTCTTTTTTTCACTTTCTTTTTGAACATGAATATTTTTGATACATTCTAAAATTCATTCCATTTAAAATAATGCTTGCAAATAAATGGTGACAGTTTTGACAAGATAACATTTTTCCATTGGAGGGAAAAATTAAAAAATCATTACAAGAAATCTAAATGATCTCTTGAGCAAAGGTACAGTATGCTACCATGCTGTCAGAGAAAGACTAGAGGAATAGATGGTGGTATGTAGACAGGTACATTTGGCTTGATAGTTTATACTCCTGCTCAGTGACTGTATAACAATGTGCATCCCTGAAGAATATTTACAAGTTCAGGTATATGCTGTTTGCCTAACTTCAGTAGGTTGTTCTGCATTCCAAAATTTTTTTTTCTCTTTTAACTTTCATCACCAGCCTATTTCAGCTTTTCTTCCTCTCCCTATATCTTGTTTCTTGTCCCCTTTTACTTCTGTCCTCCTCGTCCTGTTCTAGCTCTCAGTCTCCATTCATTCATCCATACTCCAACTTCCAACACAGTACATTATGAATTTCATTTTCAAGAACAGAAAAAAAATCTTCTCAGCATCCTGGCAGTGGAAATATTTGTGCAAAAGCTACAAAGCAGGTAGCTTTTAAAAAAAAACAGAAATCAAAGAAAAGTTCCAAAAGGAGATTCTTTTGAAATCTTATTTCTTGAGGGTCTTACGTGTTATGAATGCTTTGAAGTGTCAACATTATTTGCTGTGGTACCATAGCTAGTGGGTGTAAGTATCCTGTTGGGTCCCAAGGAGAAAAGGCAAACCTTTTCAACCTGAGCTATAAACCTGCCTGTGACTTACATTTTCCTACAGCAAAAAAGGGAGTGGGCAAAGTGATTGCTTTGGAATTGCTTCCTGGTGATGCTGTGGGCATAGAGAAATTGCCTATTATCACTTACTCTGGCAGACCCTAAACTCTGTCTGGCCTTTTAATACTCAGAAAAACATTTTTTTATGTATATATATATATAAACACATACACACTATATATGTATTTTATATATATATACGTGTGCACACACACACACTCACAAACTCAAACATGCATAGACTGCATGTTTAGGGGTACTTATAAGTGTTTTACTATTGCTAAGATAGGATAAATACCTCAGCATTATAACAAAAGACCCTTTCAATTACATATATCAGCAGTAGCTTGTTATAAATAAGTATGTAAATCGTGCGTGCAATGTCTGTTAAAGACATAGTATAATGCCAGGACCTTATTAATAGAAATAAATATCAGAGGTAAAAATAAACTGTTGTCTGTGCACCCACTCTAAAGACATGAAATATATTGTTTTTCAGAGATTTTTGTCAGATCTAGTGAGATCCTCCAGAAGCAATCAGTGTAATGTGCAGTTCCTGAATGCGTTTTAAGATTTCACTGTCTGCAAGTGCCCCTTTGCTCCGGCTTTTCCCTTCTTCCTCCGCCCCCACTTCCCTCATGTCTCAGGAAAAGTGTACTCCAGCCTTCACTGGCTATAAACAGATAAAACTGACATATGGTCAATAGTATTTTAGGGCCTGCAAGTTGTGGTGAATATTCAGCATTTTTTTTTTTTTTAGCTTCAAAGAGAGTTGTTTTTCTATCTCTTCATGGCCATCTTACTATCATTCATGCAAGGCAAGAAAGACAGGGAAGATCTGAACATCCAGGATTTTCTTCTTTTCTTTGACAGGCAGTAATGCTGTTCCTAAGTGCTGCCACTTTTCACCCATGGAAAAGAATCTTTTCTGACCTGCACGGCTGTCAAAAACAGACACATACGAATGAGCCCTGTGTAGGCTGAGAACTGCAATATCAAAGCACCATTATTTACACACTCTACCTCAAAACACTGGTCCTAGGCACCCCTCACCCTGTCTCCTGCTTAGTTTAACCCCAGGCCACACAGTATAGCTCAGTAATTGTGGAATGCTGTTTTGAATACAAGGTTCAAACAGCAAATTTAGACTGTAGATTTAATCTTCCAAGAACTGTTGAGATGTATGTAATTTTCTTCCACAAAAGCTGAACAAAGAGATGGTATAACATTATGATTGTGTAAATCTTCTTTCAACACCTCCATTGTACAAGGTGTAGTCTCAGTGATTGAATAGCAACAAACAAACAAAAGTCTCTCTTCAATTAAACCTCTGTGACTCACAAACACACAGAAAGCTTCATCTAACATATCTGCTATAATTAGATTCCTCCTTTAAGGTAAAGTGCTTTTGTTTTAAAACGTTTGGAATAATCCTTGGAAAAAAGCTCCATGGTAAAGGTCAGATATCTGTTTTGTTCTGAATCATTACTTTAAAGAAAACTCAGAATTCTTCAGTGGAGCAGTTTAAATCCAGCTATAGAATTACACACAAAAAAAAATTAAAAATAGCATGGAGTTTTGCTGCTATCACATGGCTATCCACCACAATTCAGCACCTATAATCAATTGATATGCAGTAGGCAAATTACAATCTGTAAGTCATAAAGTATTTCAGCAGTGGTAGCTAGGGGGAAAAAAATCAGTATGTTGCCATTTTCAACAATTGAACAAATTTAGTGGAAGCTTAAAATAACTTTCAAATGAGAAGTAGACATACTGTGTAGTAAGAAAACCTGTAAAATATTCATTGTGCAGCAACATTCAAAGGCAGTGGGACATCAGTATTCATTGTTCACTATTAAATATAATAAATATAGCTATTCTGTAACAGAAACATTAGCTTTCTGTGTAAAAAGATAGCATGGGATGTTATCCTTAAGGCATTAATATGCCACATTCATTCTCATATGGACATGAAAATCTTCTCCACAGAGACAGTGCAGAACTTCCTCAATTTTAAGAGTTATTCTGATAAAATCAGACTGGTGTGCCATATATTCCCTCATATGAAGAGATGAGGGGGGCAAAGTGATGTGCTCCCCCTAATCCAGGAGAGGCGCTGTTATACCTATATTATATGCCTGAGACTTTTCCTTCACTTATTGCTCCAAGCAACCCCAAGATGTTCAACAGAAGATTCAGGATACAGCCAAATAGATTTGGCTGACTTTTGTGTTTTTATGGCAATGCTGCAAGATTTACATGCATGGATTGAAAAGAGAGAGGACAGGCTGACCTCAGACATATGCAAATGAAAATGGAATTATTTTGAGCATTGTTGACATACACATGTATTAGAAGGGTAGATTGGGCCTGTAGTTTAGCCAAAGTTAGGCTAAATTTTAAAATAATGTTAATACTTGCCTTCATTTACTAAATGATATTTATGTTTTCTTAGAAGTAAAACTGGACAGATAATTTTTTTTTTTTTTCAGTGTGATGTCTGAACTTGGGGTTCTAAAAGGAGCAGAGGTCAGGGATCAGTTCACATCCAACAAGGGCTGATGTTTCTGAAGGTTTTTAGGACAGCCAGAAGCGTTTGATTCTGGCCTCAGTAAGACTGGTCTAGAATGTCTTTGTCTCCTAGGAAAGGTGAAAAAACAATGACTCAAAGCTCCTCCCAGCTTGCTTCTTTCCAAGATTCAGAGAGAGAACTTTCCTGTGCTGAAATACTGGCCCAGAATTGCAGCATATCCTAAGGCATAGCAGGAAATAACAGTCCTCCTATTACCATTGATGGAGAAAGATCTGCGACAAATCAGATGGTGGACATCTCTTCTCATAGTTGTGGGCAAGAAAAGACTCCTTTCTGTTCTTGTTTTGTGCTGTTTTTATTCCACTCTAGGTGCCAAAATATTTTCAGGGATCTGCAGGCATAAGTGGTCTGCTTCCCCCAATGTCAGTGCCACTCAGCCCCCTTGTAGCCTTTCCAGTCTTCTCTACAACCAGGTGTGGGACCCACCCAGGAGGCCACATATTCATGTGTCTTGTTCCTCCCTCTGTAGAAAATATTGGGCTAAATACATCCTTTTCCATCTACAACTCAACACTGCTATTAAATATGACAATTTTTGTCCAAGAGAATAAAGTACTTTCTCTTTTGTTCTGCGTAGAAGAACTACACAATAAAAACAGTCTTATTTTCAAAGGAGACCACACAGGTATCCCTCATGCTTGTTTTATTTTTTTGGTCATACAGTCACTGTCACCATAGGTGGCCTGAATGACTTTCCTTTTCCTTTACACTAGCCACTTTTGGAACCTGTCTGTAAGTGTCTTCTGCAGTATTTAAATGATGCTCTTTCCAGAAGCTCTTTTCAAGCCCTCTTCCCCCTTACTGATTTATAGGTCATGCTCTGATGCATAAAGCTCCAAATGAAATGGAGTTCAGCCAGTAATAGATCAAGGTGCACTACAGCTAGACAATAATTATTTTATTATTTAGTTATTTATTTTGTTATTTTTTATTTATGAAAGGGCATGTTAGAATAAAAGTCATATCAATAACAGAAGAAAGCGTACAATTGTTACATCACTAAGTTTCAGGTTAATCTTTTCCTATTCCCTGAATCATTGTAAAAAGTTTATTGTTCCCATTCTATTGCTGCTGGCAGCCTTTGCTATGTATTTAAACAAACAGAATAAAATCTTTATTTTTAAAATTCATTTTCTTCTTTCTTCTCCAAAAGGTGGGGGGGACAAAAAGTAAAGGATCTTCCCAGCTACACAAATATTTAAAGTCTCATTGAGATAAAATGATACAGTTTATTCCAACAAGGGAACATATTCTCTAGAAGAAAATTGAAAAGCAATTGATGCTATTTTATTTACAGAGCCCTGAGTTCCAACAACATTATTCCTCTTAGTCCTTGAGGAAGTAATATACTCTCACCCTTAAAACGCTGTAAGTAGTCGATAATCCATTATTACAGTAAGCCGTACACTCACACAGTAATTATCTAATAACCCCTTATAAAAGACCGTAGCTTCCTAATCTGTTTATAATTATCATTTCAATGATCCTGTGCATTAATGTCTGACCTTCAGCAACTCTGACCTGATCTTAATTAGCTCTAATATCAAATCATCACTATATAAGAAACTAGCCATGACCAAATGAATGAACCCCAGGTACAGTTAATTTCTGGAGCAATTATCTTTTCATGTAGGGAGATTTAAATGATTATCTGCACAATTTCACACAGTTTTATGTAATTCTGTGACATTATAAATTCTGTTTTAAATCATATTTCAAAGGCATGGCTCTGCAGACTGACTTCATATAGTACACTAAGCTATCAGGATAGTATATCATACTACCGGTGTATAAGAGTAGATGATTTTTGTGTCATTATTTTCAATTACGCAAAGTGTATTTCACAAAGTGATAAATTGTAGCTGAAATATATAAATATGTGCCAAGGCAGTCTAGGGGCTAGTGACATCCAGTATAAATTGTATGTCATTTTAAAGAAATGTTTCATTATATTAAAATAGTGTAAGTAATTGATAATACCATATGTGTTAAAGCAAGATTAGAAAATTCTAAAGCGTGTATTGGTAATATGCATGCAGTATTTACAATGTATTTGAAGCTGAGTATCATTTATCATATTTTAAAAGCTACTGTATAAAAAATGAGAATACCACAGAAAATATTTGAAGCTGTTATTTAAGTCACAATTATGCAGTATTAAGGGCATAGGGACTATTTAATGTGTTATTAAAATACCCAGGCTTCTGATTTATAGTTTAATCTGACTGGAACATAACACAAACCTTCATGCCGTCCCAGCTATTTGCTTCATGCTTTTCTCCACACACACAAACACACACACACTAGTGGGAAAAGTCACAATCTTTCAGATAGACAAAGTAATTTAAGATTCAGAAGACAGTTCTACAACCAATACATGGGTGTGCCATGTTAGTGCATTTTTGAATAATGCATCTCTGTGAGAACCCAGTAAGTATTCATTCTAGGTTTTTCAGGGACATACTTTTTATGCAGTTCTGGGAAAAAAAAAAAAAAAAGTATAGAGCATCCTTTTTATTTCAGAAATTGCAAGCCAGTTGCATGAAATATTTCAGCAAGCATATTATTTACTGTCCTTTCTTAACACAATTTATCAAAGTTAACCAATGAACCTTCTTTCTCAGAGGTCTTTCAAATGCTAACATTTCCTACCTATAAGCCAAAACATTTGGCCTACAGCCATCAGATGAAGATAGCAGCCTGATGAGGGTGATTGATTTGAAAGGTAATTTGAATGGAAGATGTTGTGTACATCCTCTTAGTGATGCCACAATGACAGCTCAGACAACCTTTCCATGATATATCACCCAGGGAAGTGGAAAAGAGTAAATTTAACAAGTGGCATTGCCTTCTTATCACATTTTTCTTTTCTTCTAATTTAGTATCTTCATTCTATATTATGTCTAGTTATTTATAAATAGCAAAGATAGTCAACAGGTGTCTTACCATTTAATTAAGTCAAACGTTCAGTAAGTGATATATAAAATCAGACAATTAGTATCCACAAGCTAAATAAACTAAGGAAATAATTCTTAGAAATTATCAAAAAGTGATTGCAAAGAAATCCTATCCAGCTTTCTGATCAAATCAAACCATCTGTTATCCTCTTTACAGGACCATTTCTTTTCTTTTTCACTTCCTTTCCATATACACGCATATTTAATTCCTTCCATATACTTAAAATCAGCCATGTGCTTTATAGGTCCTGGCAATTTTCTCCTTTACACTTTCAGTATATTTCTGTCAAGGAAAAAGTTGCCTCTACCTATATCAAACACTGAATAGTTTAAATCATTAAATAAACTTCAGCCATTTTAAAGGCTGAGGTTTTGAAAAAGTACAATGAATTGTTTTCATAGAAAATGAAATATTCTCTTTAAAAATACTGGAATATATATCTTCTTGAAATATTACCATCTTGCTCTAAAATTCTGTTCTGTTTTGGATCTTCTGTCCTGTATTTCATTTTCATATCTTACAGTTGAGATACACATATGGACACTTCAGGAGGCTTAAAGTCAAATTCAAATTCCTCTCTTCTTCAAAAGAAAATAAGTCCACATTTTAATCAGACATTTAAGGAGACACGTATTTCCTTATAGTTATACATATTTTTAGTGTGTGAAATCTTGCTTTTTTTCCCCTATATATTTTGCTTTAAAAAGTAATTTAGTAAAAGCTTATATGAATATTATGACATTCACTCATGGACTTTAGATGAGAGAGTGAGAGAAGGCGCACCATCTAATCGGCAAGAGCTGGAAGCATTAAATTTGTGTAGGAGACAAAGGCATCCAGGCTTTTTTGTATGGCTTACACTTACTTTGGAAGAGAAGTAGCTACCTGGAAACTAGACTTTCTTCCATAAACCTACACACATAAAGACAATTCTTTCATCTTCTTCTCCTGGAGAATATAAGCCAGAAGCAGCTAGATTTTGGGTCTAAATTGCAATTACAATATTTCTCATGAGTCAAATATGTCTCTTATAAGGCCCAGTGCCACACACTATAAACTCTTCTAGCATATTAACCCAAGCCTTTGTTAATCTGTTTGTCAGAACGCTAGTGTATGAAAGAGGATGAAAAAGAAGTATTGTTATAGATAAACAAATAAACAGAAATGAGCTGGAAAACGGCTACACAGATCTTACGTAAGTCCAAACAAATAACATTGGTTCTTTATTTTTTTCTGGGAAGTTGTATGTTCAAACTGAAGGAGAGCTCTTAGAGTTACTTAGGTTGGAAGCTGTTCAAAACAGGGATCATGTATTTATTCCATGTTTACTCAGTATAACAGAAAGCCAGTCTACAATGACACGTCATAAAGTCTACTGTAAAAATAGGAAGCATCCCATTTACGTTAAAAATCAGTGATATAATGCATTGAAGAAACTGACCTTAAGTTTCAGCAAAGTGCTAAGGACCTTGTAATGGTGACCTACAGCTGTGTACAATGCAAAATTGTTTGAGATTGTCTATAAAGTATTCATATATGGAACTGAACTTATTTAGTTATGACAAAAATTTCTCTCATGAAGTTTTGTTCTCAGCAGCTAATGACCGGAGGATACATAGGCAATATTTGCTGTAGCTCATACTTATCAATGACAATTCTTCTTCAGTAATATAAGTGTTTTCTAGAATCTTGAATAGCCAGTCTGTACACAGGACACACACATAGGCCTGGTACTAGCTCTGAGCATGGGTCTGCCTCATAAAGGTTTAACTCTAATGCCAGCTAAGCATGCAATTTAAAGAGCTCCTAGCAGTGAGGGCGTCTGTAATTTCGGGGTACAATGACTGTGTTCATTGCATTACTTGTAGCTCTTTTTGTCTGGAGGCAGGGGAGGAGATTTGACTTCATGGAGGAACTTTTCCAAGAGCGCAGGAGGTACACTGAAGCTTTTCGCACCAGCTTCAGGCAGTGCCTTGAACAGTGGGGTTTGTGCCCTAATAGAACTTTATTTTTTGGAGTGAAACAAGGCTGAAGGCATGTATTTGCTTTTAGGCAGAGAAAGGAAACAGACATCTGAGAGTTTTACTGGTGTTGTATTGTTACTTCTGGTTTTGTTTTTAAAATTACTTAACAAGATCTGTCATACCTCAGAAATTTGGACTCAGGTGAGCTTGTTTCAAAACTGTGGAAAACAGTTTTTGAAACGTCTTAACATTGTTTTTAGGTATTTCCCCAAAGGCTGAAGTCTTCCTTTTGAATTGAGGTTTTACTGAGATGAAAAGGAATTCTCTCTCATTGATCCCCATAGGAAAGGCATTTGTCTTTGAACTCTATTTTTAGAGATGTTTTAACACATATTTACACTTGGGGGGATATGGATAAATGTAGTTTTGTTTAAAATTAACATGTTTTTGTTTACTTTATAGGCAGGTAGAGTTCAGGATTTGTACACGAACTCAGCTAACATATACACCTCCTGAGAGCCAATGTTTCCTTTGAAGAATTTCTTTCTTACCCGCATGCTCCACCCTGCTGGGCTAAGTGTGGTGGATAGGGAAGAGAGTTTCCCATGCGCTATTATTGCAACTCAGAAGTCGCATTCAAAATAAGGCTCCTGAAATTACTAAGAGCTGTGCTAAATTCAGTCTTTCATTCATTCTACATCTGTTAACCAATAACTTTGTAGAATGACCCTGTGACTTTTACAATGGGACAATGTAAAAGGTTTTGATCAACTTTTATGAATCAGCTTCATAGTTTTAAGATTCAGTGTAAGTTTTTATTCAATTTCTCTGAAAGCTCATTAACTGCATACCATATCTACTCTTTGAATTAGAAGGGCTATACCATGTTGTGACCCTTGTTTCATACTGATCTAATAGAAAACTGAATCAGGCTATAAATTTTTAAGCTTTACCTGTTGAACACCAGGATTGACGTTTCATACCTAGGACTTCTCTGTAAAGGGAAGACAATGTTTGGGAAGACAATGTTTAGGAAGTCAGGTCTTAATGTGCCAGATATGCTAGCATAATTTCCCCGACTGAGTCCTTTTCCTTGTGACAGGAGGTTTCCTGGGAGGTAGCTCCCTTCACTTTCACAGCCTACAGTTAGATTCCTCATAACTTCAGGACACATTTACCTGGAAAATTTTTTGTAATGTACAACAGGTTTGAATTTAATGCATCCTTTCTAGTCAGGAGTAATTTGCCATGTCAGCAATATTAACACACTGTGAGATGAAAGTAGACAAAGTTACCTTGCAGACTGTGAAGATCCACATGGAAGTCATCTATTGTGTGATTCAGCTACACGTGTTTTTTCACTGTGTACAAATGAGCTCTCATAGTACACAGATCTCATACACTGACAACAGGTACTTGCTTGTGGCCTCTGCCATTAAGTTTATGTACATAAGCTCACAAAATCCCACTGTTGTGTGATAAGGGCCAGAATGTTTAAGTGAATTAATTAACAATGTGTAAATTAATCTAGGATAGTATCTGCAGCAGATGCTGGTTTTCACTGGAAAATAATGCCTCTTAGCAAAGAAAAGAGGCATGAAAGGACTTTCAGGTCATCAAGACCAGTTGTGTTCCACTGCTTACTCTATGGTAATCAGAATACTTCATCCTATTTCCTAATCTTGTTAATGTCCTAATCTTGTTCATGACCCTGCAGATCTTTGGCCAAAACTGTATTTAAGCTTATGTAATTCATCATTCTATGATTCTATGATCATTTTACAGCCTATCTTCTACTCTTACATCCTTCTCCTGGTACACCTATGGACAGCAACAGTCCATTTTATATCCCCTTACCCTTTACTTTGCTAAGACAAACTACCCCATGCCTTTAACCATTCATCAGTTGTCCTTTCCATCCTCCTGACTACTGTAGTGGTCCTCTGCATTTTATTGGTGTAATTCATCTTCAAAATGGATAATTGGAATCATATATTTTGTCCAGAATTAACTTGTCTGATATATCAAATGATCGTATTTGTACAGAAACAGATCAATAGTTCAAATTTCAATTGTTATCCCATTTCTGCTCTGTCTGTCTTTGAGGTCATCTGATTCTTCTTAGATGCTATTTCAATATTGCTTTGTATTATCATTTAATTTCATCAGTGCTAAGTCATTAATGTCAGTATAAAAACATTCTGTCCCAGGCCTGATCCCTGGGTACCTAGCAGCTTCTTTCCAATTTCTAGTTCTACTAATTACTATCTTCTTTACTTCCACTAAAATATTTACTGCACATCATGATATCAACACCTCTCACTGTTGATTCAGAGTAAAGAAAAAAAAAAAAGGATTGATTAAACATGCTTTTTAAGAATGCTTCTCCATATGAAAAGCTAGGAAGTTACTGACGAGACTGCTTGAAGTTAGTAAGAGTGTTAGTATGTCATGTCCAGATCAGATCCGTCTGATTGTAGTCAGATGCCAAATATACTCAATATCAATGCTAATTTTTACACTTTGTCTCATTGCAGGAGGGAATGAATAAAACCCTCAGTCATGAGTCTCTTCCCAACAGCCAGGATGGAAAGAATAAAGCAAAAGTTGTGTAGATGTGCAAAAGAAAGTGATAAAGTGAGTACTGAAGCATGAGAAGTAGAAATAAAGACTAAGCTAGACTTTGGGTTTCCACCAGAAAGAGACAGCTGGTAAGACAGAGATGGATCATGTTTACTTACTGCAAACGAAGAGCCTGGTGGCTTCTTCAGAGATTTGTGTAGCCACCTATTCTTTCAGGCTTGCTAGGTGCACAGTCTTCTCTGCTGATGTTTTTTCCCCCCTCACTATTTTGATTTATGGTGTCTTCCATTATTTAAAACTGTATTTTTGAGAAGCTGATGCTAGATTTTTTTTTCACCTTTATTTCTTCCACTCTTGAGCTCCTGACTATACTCCTTTTAACCACTGGGCCTTCAGGACTTTTCCCCTTCTTCCCACCTTCTTATGCTACTCCTTCTGTTTACCTTCCAGGAAGCGTGTCTCCCATTCTGCTGCATAGTAGCCACTGCCAGCTGTTAGATTGTAGCTGCATTATCAAGCTGTGCTCACAGCAGTACCAAAGGACACAGAAATTAAAGCACTGGCAGTTCTGTATACACATATTCTCACCATTCACTCCTATCTGTGGAACTAAAGCTGTTGTAGGAACAACTGGAAATTTTACCGACACAAGGCTCTTCAACTGATTACAGTCCATCCCAGATTCTGAACGCAGTCCTTGAGTACCGTCAGTATGCACTAATAAACTAATCAACTGACCATGTCTTTGTGATGCTATAGCAAGAAGAAACAATAAATTAATCCTGCTTGAAATTCATTAGATAAAAATGGAAACCTGAAACCACCCATTTACATCAAGATTATTTTCAAAATATGTATGTATTTGGAAATTATTCTATCCTATATTTTGTAGTTATTGAACTAAGGGATGAATGTATCCCATTTACTGTTGACTAATTAGAGCAAATTATCATCTGTTTGGCCTGTCAGCAGAGTTACTTCTAATATGGAACTGGAAAAGCTGTCCATTCCACACACCAATATTCAAACTATCAGCAGTTTTACTGTGTTTTGCTGCACATGGCATCTGGAAAGAATGGCTGTAAATGTCAGTGGGAAGGACTGATGGGAAGGGGGAGCTTAATGAAGTGACCCCTTTTTCTTTTTTAATTGTAGCAAACATGCCTGGAGATAGAGGAAACTACGAAAAGTAAGAAGTCCACATCTACTAGTGAATAATCATGCCAAATTAAAAGAGGACTTTGAAATACAAATTTGTATGCATTTTCATTGAAATGCATTACTGCTGTAATGATATTTATTTGAATAAATGAAGGACTAGGGAATCAATTCAGAAAGAATTCTGTGGTTCAATTGAGCATTGAGGGGCTGTACACTACATTAAAGCTTCTTTTTTATTTTTACTTTTTAAAGCACTAAAACAAAAGTAGATCAGTAGAATGGGAAGTGTATTTTACAGGTGATTTACACTGCACATACAGTTGTACAATGTTTATGTGCCCACTATTTGTTTATTCTATATAATGGAAACCTACTAAAGTCTCAGATTGATAAAAAATAGGAAGAAACTTCAGTTTAATGTGAACAATACATTATAATCCAAATTATTCACTGTGCATTTCTTGTAAAGTTTTCCAATACGGGATAAAAAAAGCATGCAGGGTACTGTCAACACTGAGTGTTAACCATGATTCAGGAATCCAGTCTAACATTAATTAAAAAAAACAAAACAAAACAAACTTAGATTGCTGAGATACAGAAGACACTGACAGCTATGGAAGTCACTCCTACGATCTTGGTTAGTTGTACGATACCAAAGTTAGAGGCATCTCTATTGACTCCCTAGAGGATTAAGCATGTTCTTCCAAAGGTTTGCTTAAGATGTAGTTATTAGGTTACATTTGATTTTTTTAAGGGTGAGAAAATCAAATATGGATTTAAAGAAATCCATATTCATACAGATGCCAATCAGTTAACTTCTGTCTCCATAAAGCTGCATGCCAGATTTAAAATTACTCTCCAGGGAACTCCTTTTAAGTTAAATTCCATAGTCTCATATATGTTTTATGACAGTTTCATATAGGCCCAGTTACTTCATCTTTATAAAAAAATGAATACAATTCTCTACTTCATGCACACTCTGTACTGTTTATTTTTATTTTAAAGTCAGATTGAATGTAATATATTAAAAACACTTTAATCATTTAGCTATAAGAATTCACTCAATAGATTTTTTCCTCTCTTTTTAATAGGACTTTCTGAACAGAGTTCGTTTGATCTCCTTGACTGCTTTCTACATTGTAAGACTAATCCTATATTTAAACATTTTCCTACATTTCATCAAACACTCTGATTTAAATTTTCCTTAATCTAGCTAGTCATATTAATCTACTCCCTCACTTCACATTGTAGAGCATGTCATTTCCTTTTAAAAATAAATAAAAATAAAAATGGTTAATGAAAATGACTGCTACAACATATTTGAAAATACTCCACAATTTAGCATCACAAAAAGTGAACATTTAAGGATTCTGCTTCTAAATGCCACCCTAATTAAAGGAACGTTCCTTTTAAATGTGCTTTCTTCACATGCATAAGGGCCTTATTCAAATGAAGGGGAAGACCTTTCACATACATGAGGCTATAATAGAGAGCTTAGCATAACTTCTACCTGATTTTCAATGCAAATGGCAGAGGAGAAGTTAGTGTGTTGATGCAGATTATGGTTTATCCTTCTCACACACCACAGAATTCTTCACGCTCTGGAAATATTTTGCTTATCAGTGAGAAGCAATGATCAACACCTCGCACCCCCAATCCCAGAGAGACTCGGAAAGTGAGATCATCAATATTCAGATATAGTCAGATTCTCACGGTTCCAGACTATTAATTTGCTCCTAAACTGAAGGTTTAGTCTACAATTCGCAATATAAACATTTTACTGCTACATATCAAATATCAAACGGAGTGATTAAAAGACCACTTAACAACGTTATGTTGGTGAAAAGCAGGAGACAATTGGTATTTAAATGCATTATGTACAGGGACACTGTTTCTTTTACTCTTCATTGAAAAAAATTATACTTTAGTTTTCATCTGTACAAAAAGCACAATGTAGGAAGAGATTTCTATGCCTGATATGGTAAATATGCTCAAATTAGACTTAGCAAGTGCATATATTGTTCACAACCCTTTAGTCAGCTTCTGTATTTGCTTTCTACAAAAGCTTGAAGTCACTGATTGTGTCACACACAGGTTCTCCTTTCTCTGAAAAGAGGCATTATTTATTACACGACAGAGGAAAGAGAGAAAATATAACACCATATCAAGCATCACAGCCCAGAACCAAATTAATTGATGTTAGCACTAATTTGGAGTAGCATCTCTGACTACTCAGGAGCAGTGTTACAGTTGAAGAGGAGAAGTATATGCTTGGTGTGCAGTTTTAATGAGGTATCCTGACCATCTTGCTGGACTCAGATAGCTCTAGCCTGTCTTCAAAAAAGAAGTGAAAAAGAAAAAAGAAAAAAAAAAAGAACATTAAAAAGAAAATTAAAACCAAAAAAACCCTCTCTCTTCACTGTTCAGGCCAAAAATTTACCCCTTTCTGTTGGTGTCAATCTTCTGTAGAACAACATATGGTGGGATTGGAGGTAGATATTTTCTTAGGACATCATAGTGATGTCATTGTCAGTTTTAGCATTTATTCAGGTATGACTCCCAAGAGAGGGAAGTCTTTTAAGAAATTAATAATGGAAATGTTTCTGCAACAGATTCCTGACATGCTTCTACTCCAACTTCTACTTGTATATAGTGATGGGCTGACATGAGGGATCCTTATCAAGTATTGTTAAACCTGTTACAAGTGGACATCTTATACATATAGCCTGCCACCAGGATCTTTCAGCTGGATAGCAAATCCTTTTGTGAGCTATTTTACCTCTTTCAGGCTGTCCCAGAAGACAAAGCTGGGACTTGGCAATAACTAGAAAAGAGAGGACACTACTTTCACAGTTACTCCAGAATGTGAAAAGCAGACTGCTGGTCTTCAAAAGTTTGAAATAAAATACTCCAAGAATTTCAGGATATTTATTAAAAACATGGAATTTGAAATTAATCAAAGCAGAGCTCTGTGTGCTCTGCTAGAAAAACAAAGATCTTGTTTAGTCAGCAATTTAAATGAGGAGAAAATTGTTTAGTCAACAACTTTCAAGTTGGCTATATTTCTGATATTCCAGAGGTTGGCTCAGAAGGGGTCCAGAAGAGCTCTGACTTGCAATTTGCCATATTCAATAAAGGTCATGGAGACTGTTTTGTGTAGCAGAGGCATAAAGAAGTCAATTAATACTCACTTTTACATCTCAGGTGCATCAAACACATGTTCTAGAGGATCATGAAATGGTGTCCAGGAAAATAATGACCAGGCATATTGATTTTTCCCCTACGGCTGCCTGAACCTAACACTGTGGTGGTTTCTTTCAAATAGAGATCTTGCTGCTATGCTTTGTGTCTTTGCTGCAGTGAGACTGGATTGCTGTGCTTCCACGCTATGCCAAATTATGCAATAACACCTTTTGGGAGCTAGAGGTGGCTTCTGTTCACAGAAATCTCCTTGGTGAGAAAAAAAAAAAAAAAAAACACATCAAAATGTTGGTTGCTTTTGTCCTGTAAAAAAAACCCAAACTTGCTCCAGTTAAACTGTGCTGCCTCTGAAGTCACTGAGAGGAAAATTAGGCCAGTGATGAGCTCTTCTGAAAATCGTTCTCTGGATAACTCAGGATATCTTCAAGGTGTTTGTAGTATGTCCTCACACATTTTTTATATAAGGTTCTGGAAGCACAATAGTCTCCCTAAGACCTAAAGCTTATCCCAAACAGACTGACGATTATAATTTGCCCACACAGCTGAAGTTTTTGTGAGAAATGTCTTGTTCATACAGGTTACATATAAAGTGTCCAGCGGTTTTTCATGCTGGTTCATTTTCTTTGCACTGCCATCTTTTACAATGTAAAAATGCATCTGAAGTAACAGATCCACCTTCTATTTTACATCTTATCAATGATAAGTTTAATATAACTCCACAAATTTCCTAAACTCTAGCTGAGATCAGGATAGGATGAAAACAAACTAACTGAAAGACAGTCCTGAGAATACTTTTGGGTTGCTTTAAATATCCAGAGAAACAGCAATTTCTGGATCAGCTAATTGGATTAGATTTTTTAAATGGTACTATGTATATTAAAACTGACAAAGGCTCTTAAAAAGTCATTATTTATGCCCTTCTATAAATCCTTAGAAATGCAATGCAAAATACTGATGTTATGTCAAGTAATAGGGCAACATGACTAAGATCAAAGTCTCAGCAGATTTCTCCCAAGAGAAGGAAGACCAGAACACGCTCTTTAAATTTTGCAACTTTCTTTATATGCAGTGGACTTGTTTCTCAAAGAAACACTATGACTGCTTCATGTACGACCAAACAAGCATTTAAAGTACTAAAATATTTCTATCTGAAATCATTAGGAGAAGGTGCAAAGAGTCTTAAAAATGTCCTTTTTTTGAAAGTCAGCTAAGAGGATTTTCTGTGAGCATTAAAAATGTTGCACAAACCCAAGACTCAAACAATCATCTTCATTCTTTGTCTTACTTGCAAACGTCATCAATTCTTTTCAGGAGACCTGTGAACTCTTTAATTGATGTCCTGGCACATGAGTTATAAAGGAAATTATTTTGGAGTATTCTCTTTCAAAACATAAGAAAGTAACATACATAAAACCAAGAAACTTAAAATTTCCTTAGTTTTCACACGCTAAAAGGAATGATTAGAGTTCTGAACAATGCAGGGCAATAGAGCATAAAAAACCTGAGGATTTATAAACAGGTCTCTGAGATAAGAATCTAAAACCCAGAGTATAGTACCTAAGCTTCCCACTCGGTAAATGGAAGTTAGGTACGTGAGAAAAATGGTCCTTAAAACCCAGCCAAAACCAATACTTTACACAGAGGTCTCTCTCAACTCCTATGATTTTGCAGAGTTTGAGCACCTGGTTCAGGGTTGTAAACTTCTTTCTTCATGTATGACCAGAGGCTTGAGTCCTGCCCTCAGGTCATATATACCATGACCATCTATTAAAATATGCAAGGATAGCCCTAGGCACAAGTCTGCAAGACCATTTTCATAGACAAAACACTAAGGTTCCGATGTATGACATCATCATTCATTCACAAGCACTCCAGGAAAATTTGTTCAGTGAGGTAAGATTTAGAGTATGCCAGCTCTTCTTAAATGCTATTTCACTGCTTGCTTTCCACTTCCCTGAGAAGTGGGCCATGAAATGCTTCTATGCTTTATATAAGCAATATTATTCCATAATTCTCAGGCACAATGCTTATTGTACCTCATTTAAAAGAAAAATGCTGTATCTCAAAGAGGTACAGATACAATACAGCTACAGGACAGTATAACCTATTCACTGACTCTGGGATTTTCTTTCTTTCAGGAATTTCCTCAAATCCACATACTGTTCTTAGTGCAGCATTCTACATTTGGATTTTCAATTTAGCTGAAGGATGTATAAAAACTTGTGTAGACCCAAAACTCCCAGTTGACCACACAGAAAAGACAGCCCAGGAGTATCAATTATCCTTGTCAACTGTAATTTACACTTGCTAAACTACCTGGCAGATATCCTCCTTCCAGACGCTGTAATAGGAATAACGTATGTGGTAAGCTAAAAAATTTGTCTTAATAGTATTGTGTTTCTGTAATGTTTTTCATTCTGATGGAATGCCAAAAAGATTTTGATGTTACACAGAAGAATCTGTTTGAATGCCATTTGTACAGTCCCTCATAGTCAAACAGAGCCAAGAAAAGAAAAGAAAAAAATAAGGTAGTTAAATAGGTGGAGTTCTGAAAGTCTGAAATAATTTTGAAATTGCCATTGTTTTTATTGTCCTATCATTCCCCTTATTTGTATGTTTTTCTGTATTAATCTGTTAATGCCTGTCCTTAGCTCAGTTTGCAAGCCATTCAGGGTAAGAACAATGATATTGCTCTATACTTGCCTAACACAATGGGAACACACATTTTATGTTCTTCATGCTACAAGCATATAAAGATCGAGATTAAATAACAAACCAGATTAGCATGCAGCCTGACAAACTATCCTCTGTAGCAGCAGGATATGCTTTTCTACCACTCCAGCTGACATGGCTTCAGTACTGTTTTGCAAAGAAGAGATGTCTTTAAGTATCCTGAATTTGTCTTGAAATTTTCTTCCCTATGTCCTGATCAGACTTGTTCTAGCCAAGTTTGTGAGAAGTAAAGGAACTTTAACCACAGGGGATGTAGTTGGGAGCAGATTTAGATAATGACGCTGGAGAGTTACTGCCAGTTACAAGGCAGTTGTATCAGCAAGACCAAGAGATTCCTTAGCCATGGAATTTAAGTCTTGTTACTAACGTGTTCTGGAGTGTCAGCTTTCAATTTGGAGCCATTGTGTTCTTAGCCCTTACAGTGGGGTCTAGAAAACCCATTGCAAATCTGTGGTATCTTCCATTTTGCTAACAGTAAACACTCAGTATTATTTTTCTGTCTACTTGCTTCTCAGAGTCATCTCTGCCTGTTGCTGCTTCCTATCCCCTTTTTCCCACAAGGGGGAGCGAAATTTTATTACGCAGCTGGTATTTCCAGCCCTGTTGGTCCAAGAGTAGGACAATGGTATGAAAGGATGTTGACAAGTGACTATGGAAGTAGCTGAGGTAAATGGCATATGAGAAGAGCTGCAGAAAAAAAAACATTAAAAAATAGTGAGTGAAGAGAAGGGTAGAGACAGGTTCTGAGGTGATTCTCCTTAACAGTATTTTAGGTCCTAACACCTTCCTACAGTCCGAGAATGTTAGAGATCTAAAAGAATCCCCACTTTTTAAAATAATAACTATGGAAATAATCAAGTATTTTGCACAAGGTGCATCTATTCGAGTCCAAGATGTCATTGTGTACATACTTAAAAATGGGAATAAAGAATGGAGTTGTAAGCAGTTTCAATGATGAATTAACACCATCATGGAATTTAGGCACAATTACCATAGGGTACATAGCATGCTAACCATCAAAATGATGGTCATGAAGATCATGATGTTCACATGTTGTAAAGTTTTAGATCTTCACATAATAGCAAAGCAGCTCTGGATTAAAAGGTTTAGAAAGACTACACTTTTTCCCACTCTTACACAACTCGATCTTAATTAATTATTGCAGCTGCAATGCTTGGCACCAATACATACTCATAGGCCTGTTGAAGTCAATAAAATTCTGCAAGGCCGAAGAGTACCTCGCAACAAATCTTTTTCCAAGAATGGGGCCTGGAATCGTTTTGAAGCATAGCAGCTGTGTGAACATTATAATTAGAACATGTCCTCATTCTGCAGTCAAATTCAAACAAATATATATCCTCATCTTGACTGGGCCTGTTCCTACAAGTGAATATGCCAACTTCAAATCATTTGTCAATTAAGGTATACATGCAGTAGCAACTTTAGCTTACTTTAGACATCTAACTAAAGTTAAAATTCATATTCCTGAAATTTAAGGATCTAAGTGACCTGTAGTCAATGGAGAGAGGCAAGTGTCTTCCAGGGGTGATTCAAAGCAGCTGCACTGAATTTCTTAAATGTAATGTTATGCTAAAACTGGTCTGATTTGCCACACTTTTTTCAAGGCCCACCTAACCTTAAGCAAGAAAAAGACTCAGGAAAACCGATTTTACAAGGGGGACAGGGGAGACTGCTGTCTGCAAATTACAATAATTCATGATGAAGATTAAAAATAAAGCTGTTTAGAAGAACTGGAAAATAACAGTGAAATTTTGATTTTAAAAAAAATATTATTAACTACACAGAATAAAGTAAGACAAATTATCAAAATTCTTCTGTAAGAGATATAGTTATTTCTATAGTTTTTCCCTTTGAAATATTAAAAAAGAAACACCATTTAAGTTTATAAGTATGTTTTTAAAGTCTTCAGGAAAAAAAAATATTTACACACAAGACTTTTCCAGTCATCAGAAGGGACGGTGGGGAACAGAGAGTCATAAACAACAGTCATGAAACAAAAGAAAGAAATGAGGTAAATTTAATTTTCAAACAAATGTAGGGGATGCTGGATGCAGCTGGAAAAAAATGGGCCTTCTTAACTGTCTATTGCATGGAAACAGAGGCCCTATTGCTCAACAAACAATACTGAAGACACATGTGCATATCCACACTTCAAGCATGAATAATTTCAGGTCAGGGTATGTCATGACCAGCAAGCACTAAGAGGCTCATGAGAGATCAGAAGAGTACTGAATGTCCTGATTTCTAGAGATGAATGAAGATTGTGAAGCTTGCAGAGCCCGGCTGTTAGGTATTCCTCTGCTAGAGGGCAGGGCTTCAGCTCTAGTCCCTGCTTGCCTAACACAGCACACTTCACCAGAGGCCCAGTCTAGCCCACAAGAGTCTCCTGTCCACTCTGCTGCATCTTTCTGGAAACGGGAATGGTTATTCCAGCAGCCAACACTGCCAGAATGACTGAAAAGTTTCTTTAACCTGACAGCCTTTCAGCAGACGGGTCTTCCTTCTACCAACCCTTCTACAACCACCCTAGCAGGAAGAAGGGTCTGGACTGAGCTCAGCATCCTGAAGTACCAGCAGTGGATTTCCCCCAGTTCTGCTTCTCTCCTTTTCCCTCTAGGTTGGAGGCAACCTAGAGCAGCATCTGGATTGCATGGGATGGATGCAGCTATTCATTTCATCTCCTGTACTTTATTCTCTTCCCCTCCCCATACCAGCCACCCATGCCAACAGTTACAGGAAGGGATAGATTTCTTGGTGACAGCTGCTGCTGGTGGCGTGAAAAGGCAAATGGTTGTTTCCTTGAAAAGGAGCACAGTGGCCTATGGTGAGGATGGGGATGGGGAGAGGGTTGGACGGTGCATTCCCAGATACTGCAGCTGCCAAGGCTGGATGATCTTAGTCTAAGGCACAAACTGTAATAGAAACCTTTTCAGATTTCAGAGTCCCTTTCTCTAGGTGTCTCAGCACTAATTGAGAGTGACAGCTTCTTGTTCCCTCTCCTTTTCCCACTCTCCCAGGCCAGACTATCCTGTCAGAAATTTTGTGGTATGGATTTTGTATCCCTATAGGCCAGGGAAAGAACTGGACGGAAAGGATGTGCCAAGGTCTGTCCCCTCTTTAGCATCTTTCTTTCTAAAAGTCCATGCAGTGACAAGATGGAAACAACAGAAATCTTCAGTCTGGGTCTTGCAGGTCTGAGGTACCTGCTCTAGAGAGGACCAGATATTCAAAGACATCTCCATGTTTTCTGCATACTAACTCAAGTCCTCTCCTAGTACAGTCTGTAGGCTTTCCCTACCGCCCTTTAAAAGCACCTAAAATTCTCCATTGATTGGATAGGGAATGTATATATGAAAAGTAAGTGCTGTGTACCACCTCACTGAGATGCCTACAGCTGCCTATTGAGACATCTAAGTTGATGTTCCAAGCAAAGGCAATCATCGCCATTCTCTATATTGACATGCCATTTTTATTTTTAAAAAATTGCAGCAGTGGATTGTACTATCATCCCATGAAAAGTTAGAAAGGAAAATAATGCTAGAGAGCCTATGTCATGGAATAGCTTAATCTCCTAACAGGAAAATGATAGGAATACACCAGCTTCAAGTCTTCCTTTCCCTACTTTGGAATATAAACTCACACTTTCGTCTTCCATCTTTCACATCATGGGCAAGTATAATAACCACTGCTCTACAAAGTCAGTGGGGTTTTTTCCTAGCTTCTCTTGTTGATGCTATTCCACTTCACATAAATAATTAAATATTACTGTTAAATAATAAATATTAAATAAATGGGCCAGAGAGAGAGCAGGAGAAATACTGGCACTAAGATCTTTCTCATAACATTTTCACATATTTTATTGTTTTGTTTTGTTTTGTTTTTTTAAATGCCTCATTTTTTACCCACATTTCAAGAAAAAAAATCATACTTATAAAAAATTTTGATGAAATTATTTTTCCGGCCATCTATATCATAAGTTCACAAAACTGAACATGAGTACATATAGATGTAAACATTGTTCATTTTTCAAATCTCAGGCAGTAAATGCCAAAAAACTATCCAAATTAATTACTGTACAGATAAGAATTGCAGAGGTAGGTCTATTCCAATTCATGGTCTTGCCTTTTTTACAGGTGCCCCATTTTATGAGAGGGTTTTCTCTTCTGTGTGCACAAGAACATGTATTCAGGCAGCTGTCTAAACAGGAGTTGTATTGAAATCACCCAAACACAGTGATGTTAAACTCCTGGAGCAGCTGTTGAAGTGGGAAATGTTTGCCAGCCATTGCTCACCTTCTATCCCTGAGCATTCTTCTTCTTTCAGAATAATTTTCTCCCTCTCCGTAAAAACCAACAAAGTAATAAATATGTTTAGTAACACTGCTTGAACGGGTAAATACCAAACACGAGGTCAGATTTTGAGCAGTCTATAGAAGAAGAACTTGAAAACTACATAAATTAAACACCAGATACTGTGATTGATGTTTAGTAAAAAAATCCCCAGATATAGAACTTTATATTCAGAGACTCCTTTCTTCCAGAAGTGTAAGTCACAGGCTTGCACACTGTCTTTCTGCAGTTATTATAACGAACCATTTTTTATTGTGCAAATTTCAGAATATTCAGAAGACAAAATTTGAACTGGTTATTTCCAAATGAGTTATTAGACATTTATTTAAAAATATATAAAGGTAGCACTTCAAACCTAACATCTGCATGAAACTTTATGTGTATTATAGCCAAAGTGTATTTCATTACTTTAAATGGTTTCACTACTCTAGCTTGGTTTTAGTCCTTGGACATCTTTACTGTAACTAATTTGCCAAGTGTGCTGTTCTTTATAAACCGAGACTAAGAAAAAGGTAGTTTTGGCATTTCTTCTGCTTTTTTTTTTTATTATTTTTTTAGCAAGATCACCTTCCCTTCAGACTAAAAAAATGTTTTTTCGTAACCTGTAACTGGTGCGTTTTACCTTGTGGGATGAACTTCCCATAGTGTTATCTTGCTAAAAAGCACATTCTATTTTAAAATTATAAAAATAACACAGTGCAGCTTTATTATCGCATACAGTCCTGCAGACCCACCTTTCATAGAACTTATAAAGCAAATATTCACCTAGAGATAGGTTGATGTGATGGCTGAACTGATTGCATAAGACAGTGATGTTATGAAGTAACGTTTGAAGGCTATTCAAGCTCAAGTTTGGTGTTACTAAAATGCAGCAAGCTGTTCTGAAGACGTGTCTGCCATTTTGGGCTGAGGCTGTTTTTGAACTGGAATGGGGTTGTTCCTGCCCTGTAACCAGGAAATAGGGCTGTTCTAGTTTTGGCTCCAATCCATTACCAGAGATTATATGGTAGGTTCAGATTAGAATCCGTCTCTCTTCCCCAGAATTCAAAGGCATTAAGAGAGGAAGTTTTGTTTTCCGTACATCTCTCTATAACAATATGTCTCAGAATTAGAACAACAGGCTGGCTCCTCAACACAAAGGTTATGACAGCATGTATTAATGGCTAAAATAAATACATTTTCCCAACAAGACAAATTATACACCAATATTCAGTATACCTGGAAAGGTCAGCACAGAACTCGTCTGGGAGCAGAACCAATAAATTATTTGTGTGATAAAAGCAATGTGTTGCCTAGAACAAAATGCACTGTGTTTTTTAACTCTGACAATTTATTTTCCCTATAAATAAAACATTATCCATGGTAAAACAATGTAGTGTGCAGTGAACAGAAATAATCTACAATTTTTAGCATGCACTTTAACAATGGTGTGAGTAACAGTGAAACAAGTTCAGCAGTAGATGGAGACTAAGAGCTGGCTCTACAGGTAGGGAGGAAGAACTGTGGTTATAATGTTTCTAAAAATACTACAATACAATCAGCTCTTGTTGCAAGCTGTGCCGTTAGCTGGAGTGAAAATTCACAATCACAGGGAGGTTTGTATACTCTTTCTGCCCAAAGTTTCCATTTGCTTCATATTTTTTCTTTCAGTAATATACAGTGCCTTGCAGGTATGCTGAATAATCTGCTAAATCTGTCTTCAAATCCTTTAATAAGTTTTCTGAAAATTTCTTTAATTTACAGCGCATATTTCTTTTACTGTATATTATAGCCAGAAAAAGGTGTTCTCAAAAATGTCATTAAAAATTTTTTGCATTGGAAATCTTTGTGTTTCTAGTCAACATGAAAGAACTATTTAGGTCATAACATGCAAGTCCATATTAGGACATCCTGCTCTCTTCCCCCAAGCAAAGCCACTGTAGAGCCTTCATTGACTGAAACCTGATGGACCCTCCTGTAAGTATCCAGATGGAATTAGGGAAATAGCAGCTGCAACTTTTGTTACATGCAAGCTCTGTTCCATGGTATTCCAGCTCAGGCACTTCAATATTTACAGATTACAAGAACGGATCGAGGCGCCTTTCCTTAAACACCCAGTTACAAGTATTTTGGCTTCAGTAGATGACCCTAAAACTCAAGGATGTGCTGCTGCTTTTCTGGCAATATGTGAATTACTTCACCTTACCCATGATGCTTATAAAACGCTGGCAAGACAAAGTGTGATAAGTCATGACTAATGTTCACTCAGCTAAGAGACAGTTGTTCTTCTGGTACCTTATTTTTTTTTCTTTCTGAATTTAGAACTTCAGTTCTCTCCTTCCCCTCTGTGGTTTTCATCCATTTATTTTTTCCAAATAGAGTGTAAACCTCGAGTGGATAATTATTAGTAGAGATATTTACAGTATCTGCTTTTTGTATAATACTATAGCATATATAAGCACTGATGTCTTTTTCATGTTTTTTCTTTTTTTGCTATAAACCACCTGATGATATAATTGCTTGTTTCTTTTAAAAAAAAAAAAAAAAAAGTGAATGCATTTGTGAGTTACACATTGGCCAGATGAGAACTTTAATGGTTTTAACTCTTTGTACTTCCCTAGCTGTGGCAGGATATGAGGGAGGATTTGCTAGGCTATGGGTTGAAGTCCCTGAATTTATCCTGAAGCCTGTATTCAGTTCTGATTCAGATTCCACTATAGCCATCTGTTAGCATGAAAGTTTATTTATTTGTTTTTAGCCAAACATAGAAATCTCTTAAACCTCTCCTGCCTTTTGGAACCAATGACTTACAGAAACAAAGAAAAGGTAATGGCATTGGTGCACAATTTGCTCATACCATGTAACATTCACCTGAACTCACCTTACAGTTCTACATCTAAGCTAATCATTAGAACCCAGTTACGTTCAATAGAGAGGGACAATCATCTTAAATGGTACATTTTATAAGGAAAGCATACAAAAGTAGCCAGATATAATACCTATAATGTAGATGTTGAAATGCAGATGAGCTGAATCCAATAACTGTGTTCTATAGAACTGGGAACAGAATAAAAACTGAATTCTGTTCAGCTGATTGGAACTACAGCTGCTCTGATGGGAACACACTTTCCTGTCCTATCCCCAAGATTAAAATGGTTATCATTGGCAAAGAAATTGTGGACCCCGTCCAAAGCATTCCAGTTCAGTGCCTGCCATGTAAAAAAGATTAATTATAAATTAACCATTTTACATAAAAGATAGCAACTATATTTTCCCCAAACAAAATCCAAACTTTCTTCACAATAATGTTTTCATTCAGGAAATTTGGTATTAATAGCTTAATGTAAACTACAATGTAATTGTGTATAATATGTAATTGTACATATGAGATAACATATGGAAGTTCCAAGTCTAAACAAAAGAAGCCGCAATGAAATTTTCCAGTAGTCTTGAACCAAATTAATTTGAACTTCTATTTAATGGAATTCCTAACTTTTAGCTTTTCATTCTGAGCTAAGACTTTTTTTTTATTTCTTAGACATCTCTTCTAAATGCATTATTTGTTTCTCAACCAGGTCAAATTTGCCTTTCAGTTTAAATATATGTTCATGCTTGCCATAATCAATGTCAAGGGATCATTTTTTGGAGGGAGGTTTTAATCTAAGGAGTATTGCTCCTTTTTCCTCTCCCAGTGTTTCCTAGTGTGTCACCCTGCTGAAGACAAATGTGTCCTTCCAGACCTTTAGGGTGCCACTGGTCACTGTATTCCAGTACCCATTTTGGCTCATCTCCCATTAACTTTGGCATGATGATAAGTAAGATGTAGACAGATTCCAATAGCCACTCAGATTGGAAACTACAAGCTTGATGTTCGGTGTGATAGGCAAAGGGCAACTGCTGAAAGGTACCAGAACTGTAAGTTAATACCTTCCTAACAAAGCAATTTTTACAGAAGTGTCCTAAACAAACATAAACAAGGTAGGACTGCATTTGTCAAAAACAGAAAAAGAGTATTGCACTAAGTGAGATGCAAATGATAGGAATTTGTACAAGAGTTTTGCCTTCATGGTTGGGCAGGAGACACAGCTGGCACATAAGCCACAGGAGAGCTGAGGTATAAGCTTCTCTGAGTCCAACCTGATTTCTTGTCTCCCCATATGGTTTGGAAGAGGAAACCTGGGGAAGCATGACATCACTGGTAGGTCTTGCTGTAAGAGCTTGAAGAGGATGTGCCAATTATCCATGCAACTGGGCTCAAGTACAAGGATAGAAATATTTTTGCATGAGACCAAAAAGTTCCTAGTAATTTTAAAAATAAATGGAACCTTTGAAATCACATAATCATTTATTTCTTCTTTACTCTTTTCCTACTTTGTTAATCCTCTGAAGAGTGCTAAAATTTCCAGGAAATTAGTGAAATTTCCCATGTATATTAGAGGTAGGGTTCTGAAAATATCAACTGCAATGCAGAACGTCAGTGCACAAAAACTTTTTCACCTTATATTTTACAGTAAATTTGACTAAAGAATCTATCAAGAGACTTAGCAAATCATCATGTCTTACTGTAAAGTAATTTACAGTTGCATTTGCAGGGAGGCATCAGCAGGCTCAAAACCCATTACAGCCAAAGATAACAACATTAACTTAATCCTGACAGGCAAAATACTCTAGTCAATACAGTTGCAGGTACAGTGTGTTGAAATATCCAACTGCAAACAGTCCTGAGAAAGGTCAGTGCAGCACAAGTGTTTAACAATACAAGTGTTCCAGTCTGGTGTTTTAGTCAAAGGTTATCACAAATGTTCAAATCAGAGAAATTCACACTGAACCGTTGCCTTTGAAGTTTTTGTTACACCAAGCTTTCATCACAACCACAAGCAGTAGTATTCATGTATCACAAAGCCTTTGTTTAAAAACCTGATTAGAAAACACACCCAACTCAAAAAGGTGTGCAGAGTAGTCGTGAACCATTTATTTACATTTTTACATTTTTACATTTTGTAATCTTTCCGCCCATGATATCTGGATTACAAGTAAAGGTAGGGAAATATGTGAACACTTGCATTACTTCCAAGCCCATATTCCCTATAACAATAGCAATTCCTAGATAGTCTATTGTTTTCAGAAGATCTTCTGATTTATGTTAATAGTCAAGCCAGAAGATCTGTGACTTGCCAGAATATACAAACGAAGTGTTAAATAAAGCTTAGCTGAATTCTTTCAGAGGGACAAACAGCTGTTTTGGAATCAAGTACTAAGTATAATATTTAGCTATAAAAGTAGTAGTAACCTTTTGATTAGCAAAATTTCAAGAAAGGGAAGGAAAAGAATTCCTGAAATATAATTAATAACACATCTGTTCAGTTAAATTAAATCAGTAAGCCTCTGATGTTAACATAAAAATAAAATAGCCTTTATAGTATCTGTTAACTGTATAGGGCTGTTCCTCTATACTTACTTAATGCCAAGCTGCTGAGGTCCCAACTTCCAATTATATATATAATTTTTCAGACTAGCTAATGTAAATTACATATTTGTTAAGACTAGTATTTGCAAGGTAACTTTAAGCCAGAAGGTTGTTCCTACTATTATTTTAGGTTCAGACTTTGTTAAAAAAATTACAACTATAATTATTAGACTTTGAGACCTCATTTCACTAGTGAATCCAGTCATGTAAGGGATAATGCAAGAAAAATAAATTTAGAAGTCCAGGCCTGGCTTTCTTCAGCATTTTCCAATAAACTAATGTTTAGTATACTCTAGTAATGGGTTAACACTTCATGTGAAGAGTAACATGTACAGTTAGTTACAGAGGATTATCAAATTATTCTTTGCTGTGGGGGGACAGTTATTATTACAATAATAACTGGCACATTACTGTGTCATGACTCAATTTCTATGAGAGAGCTGATGTTTCTCAGGGAGGGACAGTCTAGAAGGTTAAAGCAACCATGCTTCATTAAACAAATGCATACCACTAGATCAAGTGCCAATAATGACATAACTGACATACAGCAGAAGAGGTCTGCACTAGTGTTCTCACCTTGTTTCCACCAGCATGTGTCATTGTGGATGCCTGTACAGCGGCCCAGCACGAGCAAGGGGAAGAAAACAAATGATGTCTTCATAGGGAGAGATGGGCACAACGTACAAATGTAATTTGTCAAAACAAAGGAGAGACTGGAGCTGAACATCTGCATACATGTGTGTCTGATACACCTTTATTTCCAAGGTATTGCAGAGTATACTCTGGGGAAAGAAATAAGGATGTTTTTTAGAGTGCTTGTACTGTGGCCTCACTGTGGAACTGTAGATAGAAATACACAATACAGAGATAATTGTGGTTAATCCACCGTTCTTGTAAAACATCTGACTACTTGCATCTCCATTTTGAATTTTTCTCCGAGTATATTTGTAAGAATTAACATGCAAGTATTAGTGGGTGTTAACATAAACTGAAATCTCCAGCTGTTTGCATAAATACCCTCCTCTTTATAAAACTTTATAAAGTTCAACAGTTTATACCATTAATTCATTCTTACTCCAGCGGTAAACTCTAGCAGAGGGACAGGATAGACAGCTAACCGACAGAAATTTTTTTAGGTGTCCCAGCTATATTTATCGCTAGGTAAACTTTAATATCAGAAACACAGTAAGATCAAGCAGCAATAATTTTCTCCATCATGTCTCATTAATTATGTTCCAAAAATGTTGAAGCAAGAAGTTTATTAAGTGTTTCTTTAAGTGTTGTTACAGGACTACTTTCCCCTAAACACTCAAAATGCTTTTCCTTAGATATTACTGGTTCATTCTACCCACACTGGCCACCTTTATTTGAATTTACTTTGGGATTTTTAGCCTGTCTACTTTGCAGAGAGGGTTCACACTGACTCATTTGAGCACTGAGGGTCAGCAGCACCTCCTGAGTGTCCTCAGTGCTCCAGAAGAACCATTACCTTCATCCCTGAGGAAGAATCACAGAGCACTCAGACTACTTTGCCATAAAAAAAGCATGGGAAATACCCTGAAAACTGTAACACCACAGAGAATCAGTGAAAGTGAAATAGTTATATCAACATTGTCCTTTACTCTCCACTTAAGGTGCAGTATGAAAGGCCAGATTCCTTTGGCTACCCACAGTGCTCATCTTTGGGCCTATGATCAGGGCTGGGATAAGGAGAGCAAGGCTGGGGTGCTCATGAAGAGAACCGTGCATTTGCTCTGCATGTTACAGCACTGAAAAGTACGATTACCTGCATACTCCATTACTGGACTATTTCAGCGGAATCTGACTACCACTGAGGTACAGACTAGGCAGAAAAGGTGATTTGTGACTCTTCTTTAGAAAGGACACACTGTCACTGTTAAAAGATTAGATGAGTTTTACAGAGAACTTAACTTCAGATTGAGTTGCCTGTGAAAGTGATAGTTCTGCACATATGCACACACCTGTGCTTGAGGCGCACGCGTGCACACACACACTCGTGTTGTTGGGCCTTTGCTGTAGTCCAAGCTGAGGCTGCTCTGGGGACTGGCTGTCTCAAGAGCAGTCTGCGCACCACAGTGACTGCTAGGCAAGCGTGGATGTTCACACCTAAGTGTCGATCAGCTTTCCAGCTAGCACAGCTAGTGAGTAAAATCATGAGGCTGCCTGGGTTCTGCCTTGACAAGAAAATGTAGAGGTTTCTTTAGCTCTTCCAAGAACTTTGTGTCTATTACTACTATACTGTTTAAATCTTACCACTTGACATGCATATCTGTGCTATTTTGTCTTCAGCTTATAAGGGTTCAAGCCTGCAAAAAGGCTCTTTAAAGGGAATTATAAGTGTTGGTCACATTTGCTACCCTTAGACGCACGGACCACCTACAGTCTTCTTTCCTGGTTTTATAACAAGCCAATCATCACATCTTTAGTCTGATAATTTTCACCAACAGCAAGATCATTTTTTAAGGAGAATGGTAGCATGGAAATGGAAAGGAACCGAGACTGGGAGTTTGCTTCTTCTGGCTGTGCTTGAGTTAAAATAACAGTGAACATTACAAGACACCTTTTCCCTGTGTGTGTGTTTGTGTGTACAATACACATATATGATGCATGTGAGTGCACTTCCCTGTACACTATTTTGAAAAACTTTAAAAAGAATTGACTCCTCCAGCTATTTCTCCATTACAGTGATAGAGAACTGAAACACCTCAAAACTTGCTTCTGGGACATAAAAGCTAATGAGCAATAATTAAGCTTGAAAAGGCTTGTTGATTTTTAACTAAGCTAAACTGTTTTACACTATCCACTACAGTAGGATATTTGGGGGACACAAAAGGTCAATCACTAAAACTTAGCACATAGTCACTATGGCAAAGCACTTTAGGGACTTCAAACTAGGGTTAACTGACTTGCCCCCACCTTAGTCACCCCTTCTCTGTGCACCTGTGTAGTTAAGCACCTATTAGAGTACAAATTAATAGGTCTGAGGTACTTAAGATGATCTAAAGACTTATATTGATGTAATCTGTTTAAGATGATGTAAAGGTTCAGCATAGATTATGATACTTAAGTATCTGAAAGCTTTAGTTTGATTTATCTGCAAAAACCCTTCCAAGACATGGTTTGGAGGGAATAGATGTAAAGAGGGAAAAGGGGAACATCAGGAATGTTGGAGAACAGTTAAGAATCGAAGGTGCATATTTTGCCTCAAGCCATGCACTTGAAAGAATATACAAGTCTAGAAAGTCATGATTAGCCTGGAATACTGAGAAGATCTTAGTCAGTCTAGTCTATTAAATATCTCCCAAGTGTGCTCATGGGAAATTAATGCTGACATTATTAGACAGTTGCTAGATTTGTTATTTGGGACACATCAGAGTAGTTTGACTCTACAACTACCTGAAAGGAGGTTGTAGTGGGGTGGGGGTTGGCCTCTTCTCCCAAGTAACAAGCAATAGGACAAGAGAAAACGGTGTCAAGTTGCGCCAGGGGAGGTTTAGATTGGATATTAGGAAAAATTTCTTCACTGAAAGGGTAGTCAGGCACTGGAACAGGCTGCCCAGGGAAGTGGTTGAGTCCCCATCCCTAGAGGTATTTAAAAGACATGTAGATGTGGTGCTTAGGGACATGGTTTAGTGGTGGACTTGGCAGTGCTAGGTTAACGGTTGGACTTGATGATCTTGAAGATCTTTTCCAACCTAAACAATTCTGTGATTCTATGACTCTTTAGAAGGATAGAAATGAAATTTTAATTTCTGGGCTGAATATATACATTTTGACCAAGTGCATTTAAACAAAAACATATACAAAACAGAACTCTGAGGAGAGTTGACAGCATTCATCACCTTCCAATTTCCACCCAGCACTGTGATAGGATAGATGTAACTTGTGATGGCTGCTGGGAATTGCTATAGTTACCTAATTATAGGTTATATTGTCATGCATATGTACAAGGGGGGGAAACCTAAGTAAGGTATTCAACCCTAATTGTCATGCTTCCTCATCTTTAAGAGCTTAAATGAAGAATCCTAAACTTGTTTTCCCTTATGTATCCATCTTACCCCTCTGAAAAAAATGGGATTTTTACTACTGATTTGGAAAGGTACACAACAATGGCTTCAATGCTTTGCATTTAATACAGTAAGAAAGCATTTAAGGATTTAAGATACGTTAGAGTTTTAATTTTTGCCTTCCTTCCAAAGCAATGTGAACTTTTCAGCGTGCGTGCTAAAGATTGAAGTTCCACAAAGATAAAAATGGACAATGTTTCTTTAGCAGACAATTTGTCACATAGCCTTTAACTTTTACTAGCCCGGAGAGATATCCGACAACTAAATAGTGAAAGGAAAGTGAATGATTAGCTGGCAGACCTTCAGGCTACTGAAAGATAGTTTTACTAGCCTGTCATGAAAATCTGTGGCCTCAGGCTGCAGGGCTACTTTTTATTTCCAAGCCTGTTATTGATTTTGGTATGAAGAAAATAATTTGGTATTGTTGCTTAAGGTGTCACTGAGAAAGGAGAAAAAAAAAAAAAGAAAGAAAAAAACAACCACACGTTTCATTTGCTAACAGTTTTTACTTCAAATTTACCTTTTTATTACAACAGGGATTGAGCTGGTAGATGAAGGGCATTTACTACTTAAAGGTACTACCATCTTTATGAAACATGGCACACTAATCGAAAACACAAGTAAACTGAAAATTAAATTTAAAAGCCTATAATTTAGTATCTTCCTTGCCAGGAATGATGACTTTCATTTACGGAGGGAATCCAGAGCTGCTCAGGGTCAGTCTGATGTGTGCCATTTTCAGGCCTATCGTGGAGGCTGATGGAGTTGATTAATTTCTTGGAACTCAGCTTTGTCTTCTCCAGCTCACTGAACAACTTCATTTCAGCTGATGAGTTCAAACAGGGGTCAGAGCAATCCTCATTTCTGACAATCTCACAAAATGGGAATTAATTTTATGAGTTAGTACTATTGCGTTCAAAACTAAGCAGAAAGCAGTCAGCTAACTTAACCTAAGGAGGGAAAGAAATATTCCATTTATGAAGCCTACTAAGATAGACTGAACTGTTTAAAAATACAGGGAAATATTTACATTAGCCGGAGAAAATGATTAAACATCACATAGAATCTAATGCCTGAAAACCCATTTAAGGTCCATGTCAGAGCAAACACTTAAATTGTAGTTGTTGTTCTTCATCATTATTTAAAAAACACATTCAGGTGGGTTAAAATGAGTTAGAGAGAACTGAAAGATGCAGGACAATGAGGAGAACATACCTGCTTTAGAGGCAACGAGACTACAAGCTCTAATTTTGTTTCAGTGGCTGCTGAGACATAAAGCAATGCTGCTCATGTAAGTAGCAATGGCATTTAACATTATGAATATTGATACTCTTTTCAGAAGCAAGTATTTTACAATGCAATCTTCAGTCTTTCCACTCAAAGATGATTAAATAGAAATAGCATTACTAAACTAATGCAATTTTGAAAACCAATATACAAACACCACCACTTGACCTAATTGTATTCACATCTTTCAGATACTACTGGGACTTATTTTAAAGATTTTGTATAACTATTATTTGCACAGAATGATCTAGAACTATTCATATCTTGACATAAATATATAAGCTAAACTTACATATTAGAAGCATTTGCTAAGGATGTTACTTCTGGCATTGTTCTTCCTAGTGCCCTGGTTTGAAAAACCTGCAATGTCTGAAACACCTCCTAGACATGTGGAAGAGGGTTTTCTATTTCATTGTGCTGGGGTCCAGTTGAATAGCAGAGATCAGGAACAAGGAGAACACCATATCCAGCAGCAGTGAATGTGGGTTTTCTCAAATAGACATTACCTCTTCTTGATTTGATGCAGAAAAGTTAAAACAACCTTAAAAATGGAGTTATGTTCAAGTACTGTGGTTTCCTATTCATAAATAATTTGAGTAGTGCAACAACAAGCTAGAAGCTGTAGATTTTTCTGTTTCATCTGATTTCTGATGTAAGTGCAATGTTTGACTCATATCTCTATCAGTTCATAAGCAAAAACTATTCTTTTGTTCCTTTTTTCAGGGTACCACACAACTCTGGCTGGATGGCATGGTGGAAGTAGGCAGAAAAGTCAAATGCAGTGAGGTTACAAAGCTCACATTGTTGTTACTTAGATGTTTCATCTTTCCTCCAATTTGTAAAAGGACCTATTTATTCATTCCCCAACTTGGTGGTCCAAAAAAAGACAACATCCAAAAAACATCAATCCAACATTGATTATGTAGAAGGCTAGAGGCAGAAATCCTGTCTTAAATGAAATAACCATGGTCATGGATTTATCCTGCTAGGAAATCATCCATTTCTATGCATTGTTAACCAGCATATATATGAGGACAGTTTCTCTAACTCAAATGTTGTGATATGAATTTTTTTCACAGACATGTTAAAGTTTCTATTGTCTTTTGAATATTTTCTTATTATTTTAAAAGTTCAAACCACTTACAAGTCTTAACCAGTGAAATGAGACCAGTATCAAGAAATATCGTTGTATTTCTTTGTATATTCTACATCTTTGGTATGCAGATTTTCATAACAATTTCAATAGGTGATGTTCAGACATCAGCCTAGTCTTACCAGTTTGAAAATCCCTAACACAAAGCATCCAAGTCAGTCATTACTAAACTACATGTGGTGGTACATGCAATAAGAACATTTGTCCCATGAGATTCCTAGCTGATAGCTTAGACTTCTCTTAGAATTAACCAAATGCTTTCTTCTACAGAAGCCAACATTCATGTAGTCCATAAAGTTTAAAAAAATAGCATTTTTAGAAATACATAGTTTTGTCTGGTTTTCTGGTTCCATGCAACATATGTAAATAAAGTCAGCTTTTCAAGGGAAAGAAAGTATGGGAAAGAATAATTTAAGAACTTCATTAAGTCAGGTAACTATTGGATTTTTGTTTGCAGCAATTTGATCAGATAATAGAATTATACTTTAAAAAAATCTGTTTTGAACTTCACATGTTTTATAAAACGTAACAATTTGCCCCTTTTCTTGCACAATCCCCCCCCACTAGTTTATAATTGGATCTAGCAAAATGTAATGTTCTACCAATCAATTTATCTAATGATCGACTCCAAAAGCAATCAAAAATCCCAACAGTTGTTTACTTACATTCATTTCGTAGTAACACTTTAAGTGGTGATAGGAAATGGATAGGAAAACAGAAGAGAAAAACTTATATTTTAAATGATACACCTGAGAAGAGTCTAATCTAAAGATTTGCTATTCAAATCACAGACAATGTTGCTCTGGTCTCTCCTATTTAGAGGCTTTTCTGTATATTTTGTTTGTATGGGAAAACCGTTTGGTCATAGATTTCTTCTAGTTTTTTCCTAGCTTTCTACCTATTACATCCAATCGAACCATTCTGAAAAAAAGAACAAGCAAAAGTTACTCTGTCAGCAAGTAAGTCTCTGACAGAGTTTCTCTCTGCAAAACATGCAAACCACAAATGCTTAAAAAGAATAAGTGATACCTCAGTATCACAAAGACACAATCTTTTGTGTCTTTTTGCATAATTTTGCACAATCCTTTCTGTGCAGGCACTGAGCAAAGACTGTAACTTTCTCTCCCAGCAGTTCATGGCAGTGCCTATGGAGGCATTGATTTTTAACTCTGCCCCTTTTTTCACCCTTTACTTGCCTGGGAGACAGGGAGATGAGTTAGAGCTTTTGCTTATCTGTATGATGTTCTGGGCTGCCCTCTTAAATAGGATTGACTCATGAAATTGCAAACCTTGGGTTCAAAACATGAATTACTTTGCTGAGAGGAATAAATGAAACATTTTCCAAGTGAACCCTTCCAACTTCCACTGTTTTGTATATTGAAAGATACGGCAAATCAGTAGCTCAGAGCTAGAAGACAAAAGAATAATTTCTGCTGTCACCAATGAATGCAGCAATTGTTGAAGTACAACCTCTGTGCTGATGGAGTACATGGAGTTTAGGAGTTCTCATTCAACAGCTGATGTTTGACACTAACTCATGTAAATCCTCTAAATCTCCTTGTCCAAAGAAGCTGAGATCTTGACGCAGATCTTATTAGCAGCAGACATGAATGATATGACGTTTTTAATTGATAAATGTATTTACATTCTCAGATATTTCACTCAGAATAACCTACCCCATTGTAATTTGCAATAAAACAAAGCAAACTGTGAATAACAGCTTAAAATGTCACTATGACAATGAACCTTATCTATTTAGAAGTAATTTTTCCTGTAGGTCTTCTTTAAATAGAAATACTTATCATTTGGATAGCAAGACTAGGGGGGCAAAAATCTGAGCATGGCTTAGTTCCACTACAGAAGCCTTGAAGTGCTAAGAATTACAATCCATGGCGTACAAAGATTGTATGCTGGGCAAAAAAGGCGGTGTGCAACTAATTTTTACTTAGAATTATGCATAGAATCTCCACCACCAAAGGTATCATTCTCTTCAGGGGAAAAAATAAAAAAGAAAAAGAATGTATTCATCTTATTCATTTTGAGCAAGGTATTGCTCATTTTTCTTCAAACTTCTCCTATTACTGCGTTTACTTAAGTAATTAAGCATCGCATTTGTAACTGCAATTACTAGTTATCAGATTATACACAATAATGATTAAAAGGTGCACAGAGCACTGAAAGTACATGGGGAGAGTTACCTGATCCAGTTCTGCAAGTGGTAACACAATTTGCAAAGTGAAAATCTCTCTTTTTAGACTAATTTTCCTGGCTGTCTCTCCTTCCAGCATGTGCAAATGTTCACACTGCCTCTGCTTTTCCAAGTCACAGGATGATAACTTATGTTTTACTCACAGTTATCCACAGTGCATCTAACTCCCACCTCAAAAAGTCTTATTATGATGGTTTTACCTTTTCTTTTCCTCAATAAGGGAGGAAGTTAGGCTATTAAAATCCAGAGTCCTAATCTTTATCCAGATTACAATGTTGTGCCATTTCTCTATTGATGCACTGACTCCTCAACTTTTGGTATTTTCTGTGCTAGAATGAAGTCAGACTGTGAGTGTCATTTATGCGGTTAGTTATACTGTTCTGAATGGTTGTTCATGAATTAATGTGCAGTCTCTGATGCACCTGGCCATGACACTCTGAAGATGTTGAAAACTGAGACCTGGGACTTGAACTGCAGCTGAAAGTCAAGTGATAGCCAACAGAAGATATGAAAATCCTGGGAAAAATGTTTAGCTTCTCCAGCCAATGAGATTACACCTACATTCTGCAAAGTCAAGAGGTTGTGAAGATTCCTCATCACGTTTAAAGACTCATCCCAATCATAATTACTACCAAAGAGCACAGTAATGACTACCTCTAGGGCACAAGCTCTGTCAACTAAATAAATTAGATTTCTCCTGCAAAGACCAGGTGTCATCATCCTTTCTTATACATATTGATAACTGAATGTGCAAAATAAATGATAAATTTGATCTGAGGAGATCCTCTGGAACACAGATAAAAGCTTCTTCTTCAGCTGATATGTTAGCTCGCATGATTACTGCCCAGCTGCTCACCTGTTTCTTCAGGTGATGTCCTGGGATTAAAGCCACGGTCCTGCCGTCACCTTGAGTCCTTAAGCTGGGGTTCACTCCGGACGCTACTTGCAGCGCTGCCTCCTCCGAATCACGTCGGGGTCACCATTTGAAGGGAATGAGACTCAGACTCCGCATATGAGTTCAGGTGAAGACAAGCGAAGACCCTTTAATTTTACAATCTATCCCTTTTATAATATGATCTAGTGTTCACGAGCAAGCAAAACCCATTTCATTGGCTACTGTCTTTGTCCACGCGTCTCTTCACAGCGTTACTTATTGGTTCTTCAAGCTGGTGCACGCAAATTCCTCTTTCAGGGATGTATCCAATCTCATCCTTATTTTTCTGCCTCTAAGTTTCACAAACTTCTTTGTAACAAGCCTCAAGGCCACAGCTGCATTCCTGTGAACCTGTAACAAGCCTCAAGGGCACAGCTGCATCTCGTCAAAGAAAACACAATCTCACTTATTCCTACAAATCCCTCTTTTTGTTTTTTTTATCACAAAAGCTTGTTTAATCATATTCTATAGCATTTTCTATACCCAAGACACTAGACAAGAAACTATCATTATTATAGCGCAAAATATTAGTAACAAGAAAAACCCGATTTTGATTAGAGACATTATCCACCCGCCAGTTCCACAACTTGTTAGTAAGTGATTCAGCCAATCAAATCCATCAGTGACTTGTAATTTGCTAACTTCAAATCTTTGATTGCTTTATGGATTAATTTGGAGTTATCTGATAAGTCATTCCCCATCAGTCTTCTCAGAGTTCAGTGTCTTCTGCTGTTCATTCTTGTTATCCGATGCAAGAGCCGGTCTTATGCACCTTGCAGGTACCCGCTTAGGTCCTACATCTGTTGAGACACAAGCATACCCTCTGCCCCAAGTTAGTAGCCGATATGGCCCTTCCCAACACCCAGTATTTAAATTTTTCATCATTACCATCGCCTTCTCCTGTGATATATGTGCCATTCCCAACTCCATAGCTTTAAAATGTTTGACTATGGGTGTGACATCTTCATGTTGAAAAGGCAGCAATAAATAGTTTAGTACATATATAGCTTTTCCTAATCTGTTCTGGGGAGATTCCTGAGCTTCCCCCTCCTTTTGTTTTTGCAATAGAGTTTTTAAGGTTCTGTGTGCACGTTCTGTAATAGCTTGCCCTGTGGGGGAATGGGGTATCCCTGTCTTATGAGTGATACCCCATGTGTGGAAAAATTTTTGTGTCGCATGGCTGACATATGCAGGGCCATTATCTGGTTTTATTTCTTTTGGAATACCAAGCGCTGCAAAGGCAGCTCGGAAATGGCTTTGTATGTGCTGGCTAGTTTCACCTGTCATTGCAGTGGCCCAGGTTGCATGGGAGTAGGTATCTATGGAAACGTGAATATATCTCTGCCGACCAAAGTCGGGTACATGAGTCACGTCAGTTTGCCAGAGCTGAAGGGAGGAGAGTCCCCTAGGGTTTGTCACAAACAATGGGTGGGATGGTTGTTGTTGACAGTCTGGACATGTTTGCACAACAAGTTTTGCATCCCCCATAGAGATTGCAAATTGTTTCACAAGAGCTTTGGCAGATTGGTGGAAAAATTGGTGCGATAATTGAGCTTGAGAAAGTGTGTTTGGTACTGGGGTATGTAATGCAATATTCGTTAGGTAATCGGCTCATGCATTTCCTTCTGTAAAGAACCCAGGTAAGTTTGTATGGCTTCTAATGTGGATTGCACAATAGGGATGTTTTCGTTGTTCTATTAAGAATAATAGCTCCTTAAACTTCAAAAACAAGACTTCTTTCAGTATATGTTTTAGTTGTGCCCTTTCAATGCGTTGCACAATTCCTACAGCGTATAATGAGTCTGATACAATATTTAGTGGAGTTAGAGGCCATTCTCTAAAAGCCATGATAATGGCGTGCAACTCGACTAATTGAGGTGAACCCTCAATTTGTTCTATTTTGTGTTGCCATTGGCCTTCTTTTTGCCATGTGATGACTGCTTTTCCTGTTTTCCCTGAGTCATCGGTGAACACCATTTCACCCTTAACCAGTTGCCACTGGTGTAGTGGCGCCTCTTCAATTTTTACATTATTGTAAAAGGTGAACATTTTAGGGGGGGGTGATGAGCATCAATTTTTCCACTAAACCCTGCTAAGGACATTTGAAGTTCTAGACTATTTTGTAAGCACCAATCTAAGTAGTCCTTTACGACAGGAAGGACAATGAGATGAGGCTCTTCTCCAGCCATTTCTACAATTCGTTCTCTGCCCTTTTTTATCAAGGCGGCGAACATTTCTATATGAGTAGCCAGGGTTTTTGCAGGTTGATGTGGCAAAAACACCCATTCCAGCATTATGAGAGGATCTATTCCTTTGTTCTCCCATTGTCCGATGATTGCTAGAGGCTGTTGGTTTTGGTTGCAGATATATAATTGTATGGGTAAATTTTCAAGTTGTCAGTGATACTGTTGCAGTGAGAGTTTTTCATTTATGATTCTCAGTGTGTTTTTTGCTTTGGTCGTCCATTGGCGTGGTGCGTTAATATCGGTACCTCCTTTAAGTAGCTCAAATAAGGGTGTTAATGTGTAGTTATCAATACCACACTGCGCTCTAATCCAATTTATGTTTCCCAGTAGTTTTTGTACATCATTCAAGGTTTTTATGTCTGCTGAAATGATCACATTTTGAGGTTGGATACTTTGTTGTAAGATTTTCCACGCAAGATATTTCCATGGTGCTTCCATTTGAATTTTTTCTGGTGTGATTTGCAGTCCTTTGCTTTGCAATGCATATTTCAAAACAGGTAGTGCTTCACGCACCGTGGTGTTCGTGGGGCCTGCTAGTAAAATGTCGTCCATATAGTGATAGATATACATTTTTGGGAATTTTAGTCATACAGGACATATGGCTTTAGCCACATATGTTAGACAGATTGTTGGAGAATTCTTCATTCCTTGAGGCAGGACAGTCCAGTGGTATCTATCCATTGGCTCGCCTCGATTAATTTTGGTACCGAAAATGCAAAACGCGGTGCATCCGTAGGATGTAGTGGGGTAGTAAAGAAGCAGTCTTTTAAGTCTACTATGATTATGTCCCAATTTCGGGGTATCATTGTTGGCGAGGGCAAGCCGGGTTGGAGCGCTCCCATTTCTTCCATAGCTTCGTTTATTTGTCTCAAGTCATGTAGCAGTTGCCATTTTCCACTCTTCTTTTTTATAACAAATACAGGAGAATTCAAGGGGCTGGTTGTAGGAGTGATATGTCCTTGTTGAAGTTGTTCCTTGACCAGTTCTTGAAGGGCAGCGACCTTTTCTTTGGAGAGTGGCCATTGATCTATCCAAATGGGTGTTTCTTTTTTCCAGATAAGTTTCATTGTCGGTCACTCATCAACGGCCGCTACTGAAAATTTTCAGGGCAATTTAAGATGAAGCCGCATTGGGACATTATGTCTCGCCCCAACAGGCTCATGGGCAAATTTGTCACATATGGCCATACAGTAAATGTAGACCCTTCTTGGGTATTGATATTAAGCAGGTGGGTACTTTGAAAGGTTTGAGAAAGGCTGCCGACTCCAATCAAGCCCTATGTGGGGGTGGCTATTAAATCTTTTGATTGAAGAGACAGAAAATGAGAGATAATAACTGAAATATTATTTTCAGACATATTCAGGTAGTTTAACACATACATGGCTTTACTTTGTCTGCTGGAGTGGCTCCTGGCGTTCCCCCTTTTTGTTTTTGCAGGTTCAATTGTTTGTTGCAAGATTTTCCAGCCCAGATATATCCAAGGCTCAGTTTTTTTCACTTTTTCAGGGGCTATTTCAAGTCCATATCTGTTTAGAGCTCGTCGTATCTCTTTTTCTTAGTTGTGGGCAATCTCTTTGAAAATGTCCAGTTTTACCACAGAAGAAACATGATTTCTGTACTTTCATTGCGGCAGCAAAAGCTGTAGCTAATGTTTCCATATTATGGGACATTGACCCCACCTTTTGGGTAGCTTCTATCATGTCCATTAAGGAGGGATTTTTTAGAGACAAAAGCACTTTTTTACAGTCCGTATTCACATTTTCAGAGGCTAATTTTAAGAGTAGGACCTCTCTTGCTTCTGCATTTTTGATTTCTTTTTCCAAAGCCTCTTCAAGACGATCTAAGAATGAGATATATCCCTCTCCTCTTCCTTGCTTTATTAATGTAAATTATTTTGTCGCTCTTCTGGCATCTGGCACTCTTAGTAATGCCTGTAAAGCAAGGTCTCTGCCTTGTGCTAATATCTCTGGTCATAATCGTGCCTGTAACGTTGGGTGATTTAGCGGCGGATCCCCCATAAGCTGTGGGAGTCCTGCCCCTTGTAAAGGGTCGCCTTGTTGTCGCTGCATATTAACAATTGTAGCGTTTTGGCAGGTGGTACGCCAGGTGCTTTCAAAGATCACCTTTTGCGTTGGGGTCAATATAAGATTAGTAAGCGTGCATATATCAAATGGTACTATTTCATTTGTAAATATTCCCTGTAGCAGGGATTGTGTAAAAGGAGAACCCAGTCCATGCACAGCAACTGTTTGTCGTAGATCTTTTAAAACATTATAGCCAAAAAGTTCATGCTCATCGGGGACATTTGCGTTGCTGCGTATGACGGGACATGCTATCGCTGAACAAAAAGCTGTATCCCCCGCTTTCAATGCTTGGTGTCTAATCTTTTGCCACCTTGTAGCAACGGCTGATGCCCCCCATTCCTCGGGCAGCAATTGATTATGGGTTTGTGGAGTATCGGCATTAGCAGCAGTAGAGAAAGGTGGTACGAATTCCGACGCAGCAGGGGCCGGGGCGGGCAGGCGAGGAAGTGGAGGGGTACTGGCTGCAGGGGTCGGGAGGTGTAGCAGAGGTGTTGAAGCCATAGGAGCAGGTGAAGGAGAAAACGGCGCGGAGGGTAGCGGCGGCGCGGGGGGGGTGGCTGCTATTATCTTGTACCCGCACCGGAAACGCGAACCCCGCGGTTTCTCCATCTTTCAACGCTTCCCTATGGAGCTGCTCCCACCGATCCCGGGGGTCGAAGGCTCGCTCAGGCTGTGGTACAGCCTGCGGCGCAGGCGGCTGCATCGGACACGGGGGACAGGATGGAGTGGATTTCATTGGAATGGAACTTGAGGGAGGTGGTCTGAGTCCTGTTCCCTTGTTTGTTTCACCCAAGTTCTCATTCTTTTCTTTTTCCCCCAAGTCTATAAGAGCTTCCTTGTCTTGGGGCTTGCTTTCACTCAGTTCATCATTCCTTATCTGTGCCGCTTGAGCGACTGCGTTTTGTACCTTTTTTTTTCCTTTTTTTTCTTTTCCTTTTTTTCTCTTTTTTTTTTCTTTTTTTTTCTCTTTTTTTTCTCTTTTTTTTTCTTTTTTTTTTCCAGCTTGCCATTAGCTCAAGGTCTCAGTCACTAATCGCCAAGTGGTCATGACTTCGGTGGCAGTGGTGTCCCCTCTGGACGCGGCCTCCCAAATCGTCTACCCTCCTGTTCCCAAGTTTTCACATCAAATACTGCAGAGACTGTAGAGAGAGCCCCTTGCGTTTGTACGAACTTCAGTAACAATTTTATTTTATATGCGTCATACTTCACTCCCCGTTTCGCTAATAGCTGCATTAAAAGTTTAACTATAGCTTCTTCTTCAGCTGATATGTTAGCTCGCATGATTACTGCCCAGCTGCTCACCTGTTTCTTCAGGTGATGTCCTGGGATTAAAGCCACGGTCCTGCCGTCACCTTGAGTCCTTAAGCTGGGGTTCACTCCGGACGCTACTTGCAGCGCTGCCTCCTCCGAATCACGTCGGGGTCACCATTTGAAGGGAATGAGACTCAGACTCCGCATATGAGTTCAGGTGAAGACAAGCGAAGACCCTTTAATTTTACAATCTATCCCTTTTATAATATGATCTAGTGTTCACGAGCAAGCAAAACCCATTTCATTGGCTACTGTCTTTGTCCACGCGTCTCTTCACAGCGTTACTTATTGGTTCTTCAAGCTGGTGCACGCAAATTCCTCTTTCAGGGATGTATCCAATCTCATCCTTATTTTTCTGCCTCTAAGTTTCACAAACTTCTTTGTAACAAGCCTCAAGGCCACAGCTGCATTCCTGTGAACCTGTAACAAGCCTCAAGGGCACAGCTGCATCTCGTCAAAGAAAACACAATCTCACTTATTACTACACCTAACCTCCCATTAAAATTAGGGTTAGGGTGCAGAGAGCCACAAAGCCTACAGCTCCAGGGACACTGGTGCTGCCAAAGGCACACCAAGGGGAGCACGGCACTGCACCAACAGTGCTCCCGCCACACCTTTCTCATCCGTGCCAAAAAAGCACCTGTGGACCTGAGCAGGAAACCCAAGCTCCCATTACAATTAGGGTTAGGGTTCAGAGAGCCACAAAGCCTACAGCTCCAGGGACACTGGCGCTGCAAAAGGCACGCCAAGGGGAGCACGGCACTGCACCAACAGTGCTCCTGCCACACTTTCCCACCCCGAACACCCATGCACCTCCAGACCTTACTCGAAAACCTAACCTCCCATTACATTGATGGTTTAGGGATGAGGGAGCCACAAAGCCAACAACTCCAGGGACACTGGTGCTGCCAAAGGCACGCCACGGGGAGCATGGCACTGCACCAACAGTGCTCCCGTCACAAATTCAACATGTAGACCACGCACGCACCTGCGGACCTCAGCAGAAAACCTAAGCTCCCATTGCAATTAGGGTTAGGGTTAGCATTCAGACAGGCACAAAGCCTACAGCTCCAGGGACACTAGCGCTGCAGAAGACACGCCAAGGAGAGCACAGCACTGCACCAACAGTGCTCCCTGCACACCTTTCTCATCGCAACCACCGATGCACATAAGGACCTCAGCCAAAAACTTAAGCTCCCATTGCAATTAGGGTTAGGGTTAGGGTTCAGAGAGGCACAAAGCCTACAGCTCCAGGGACACTGGCACTGCAAAAGGCACGCCAAGGGGAGCACGGCACTGCACCAACAGTGCTCCTGCCACAACTTTCTCATCCGCGTCAACCACGCACCTGTGGACCTCAGCCGAAAACCTAACCTCCCATTTACAATTAGGGTTAGGGTTCAGAGAGCCACAAAGCCTACAGCTCCAGGGACACTAGCGCTGCAAAAGGCATGCCAAGGGGAGTATGGCACTACACCAACAGTGCTCCCACCACAACTTTCCCAACCCTACCACCCATGCACCCGCGGACCTCCCTCGAAAATCTAAGCTCCCATTAAAATTAGGTTTAGGGTTAGGGTTCAGAGAGCCACAAAGCCTACAGCTCCAGGGACACTGGTGCTACAAAAGGCACGCCAAGGGGAACATGGAACTGCACCAACAGTGCTCCCGCCAAAGCTTTCCCAACCCGAACAACCATGCACCTGCGGACCTTAACCCAAAACCTAAGCTCCCATTACAAGTAGTGTTAGGTTGCAGAGAGTAACAAAGCCTACAGCTCCAGGGACACTGGTGCTGCAAAAGGCACACCAAGGGGAGCACGGCACTGCACCAACAGTGCTCCGGCCAGAACTTTCTCATGTCGACCACGCATGCACCTGCAGACCTCACTCAAAAACCTAAGCTCCCATTACAATTAGGGTTAGGGTTCAGAGAGCCACAAAGCCTACAGCTCCAGGGACACTGGCACTGCCAAAGGCATGCCAACGGGAGCACAGTACTGCACCAACAGTGCTCCCTCCACACTATTCTCATCCAGGCCAACCATGCACCTGCCAACCTCACTCGAAACCTATGGTTTCATTACAAGTAGGGTCAGGGTTAGGGTTCAGAGAGCCACAAAGCCTACAGCTCCGGGGACACTGGCACTGCAAAAGGCATGCCAAGGGCAGCATGGCACTTCACCAACAGTGCTCCCTACACACCTTTTTCACCCACGCCAACCATGCACCTGTGGATCTCATCCGAAAACCTATGGTCCCATTACATTTAGGGTTAGGGTTAGGGTTGAGAGAGACACAAAGCCTACAGCTCCAGGGACATTGGCGCTGCAAAAAGAACTGGGAAATATAACAACTGGTTCGCTGCTTATACATTTTGTTTACTTCATCTCTGATGTAAGTATCAATTTTGCAATTTTTGCTTTTAAAACTCAATAAATGTTCGTTCGGCATTAAAAAAAAAGAAAAAGAAAAGGACCCATCAATTTCTCTAGCACAGGCTGTTGTTAGCTCTGTGCTATGACATAGATCTTATTTTGCTCATAGACTGGCATTTTTTTGCTCGAAACTAGTGGATGACATAAGGTAGTATACTTTCATTTTCATGTCATTTTTCATTATTAAATTGAAGAAGTAGAATTGGAAAGCTGAGCAGATGGTTTCAGGGCACCCAAAGTAGCTTGTCTTTTGGACAGGAAGAATGTTAGGCTGTGGAAAGTATTAATTAATGGTTATCATTTGTGGGAGTTCTCCGCAGTTGACATTGAAAAGATCATTAGTCTTCTACATAGCATTGTTTTAAAAATGTTATTTTAAATTTAAGAGTAAATTTGTCAGTCTCCAGTGTAGTTCAAATGGAAGTAACTGTCATAAAATGATGGACAGTACCATTGGAATTCTTCATTACAGCGATACCAAAACAAGATATCATGGTATGGACATATACCACTGTGGGGGTGATCAGGGTTTTGGAAGGTTATAGGGGAAAAAGGCAACACTCTTTCCCCACATCAGTACACCTGCTTCAGAGCTGATCTGATTTTTCTGCAGAGCCAGGCTCTGTTCCTTGGAAAAGTGCATTTGTGATGGAGGTTACAGTGCAAGCCAGAGGTAAGGACACTGGAAGTGTATCCTTCTCCAGCTGTCCTCTCTTTCAGACACTATCTTCCACAGACTCTTCACAGCATTTTTTTATGAATTAGAAGGAAGACAAAAGGAAGTAAATATTCATTTACTGTAATATTTTACAGAGTGGAAAACAGTAAAGCTACTTTTTATGGAGTGTAACACTTTCCCACTAGAGGAAAGAAAATATTTTGAAAATTAAGAAGTCATGAATGAATATTTAACATACATAAACATAAGTCTACAAAATCTGTAACAGCTGTTTCAGATAAGAGTTGTAACAGCCATTTAGTTTTTCACAAATGTGATAAAGTCTTCTGGCAGAAGAAGCATAATTCAACGAGTTAGTAGAACTCAACAAAGTCACTATTCCATTTAGGTCACAATGATATTTTCAAACACATAAACTTTCCCTGCATTCAGGGGGCAGCTCTTACAAATCAAACTACATTCATAAATACTGCTATGGGAATGAAGAGGGGCAAAAAAACCCTGAAGTTTATTAAGATTGAAGTTGGTGAATGCTCACTTTTATTTTCCCTTGTGCTAATATCTTTCAAAAGTAAAGAGTACAGAAGGGAAAAGTCAGCAAGTGACTAGCATGGAGAAACAGGGAAGAAATAAGTACTGACAGTGATTGAATTATGTTGATCATATCAGCAAAACTGCTATCATTGGCACAGGAGACCTGGGACCATCAGCCCGGGACCATCTGGCAGCGATCATTGCAGTGCCTGACATCAAGCAGGTAATGTTAACTCCACCACTGAAAGGGGGCTATGAACTATGATCAGAGATACAGCCCCATCAATAGACATCTATTTTCCTGCTTTGCCATAAATGTCGGTGTCCATAGACCCCTCAATTATTCAGTGTTCTGCTGAAGGTTAAAGGCTTAGAACTGATTTTATAAGCCAGTCTTGACACATATTGTTTCCCCTGACCACACACACAAAATGCAGGCTGGGAATGCCACAGTAGATAAAGATCAGCTGTAATTCATTTGTGATAATTAGAGAAAAAAATGAGCAGTACTTAAGGTGAAGAAAAAACAACAGATTTGTTTCTTTGGAAAAGATTCTTTGAAAGCAAAAGGCTAAACACATTCGGTTTGTTTTTGTTTTTCCCATTTTCAAAACCAACATTACAATTTTATGATGCACAAAATGGAAAACTTTCAAAAATGTCAGGTTTTGAAAAAGATTACTATAAATAATGTATTCCAATACAGCTTTCTCAAACTGTTCTATAGTACATACATTTGTAATTTCTTAACACTGAATTTACTGGGAAGTGACACTACTGTGCTCATGCTGTTCACACTTGTTTACAAATAGAGGCAGTCAGGCTTTGAGCTTCAAATTCAAGTGTCCAGATACTGACGTGACTTGCCTGAAAGCACTGGCAGGAAAAGTGTGCCATGTTAAAAATTCATAAAGAACACTGCTTTTTATTTCAAGAGTAACAGGAGCAAAAGGTTTTTGCAGTGCCCTGGGAAACTGAAAGTTCAAATATTGTGAAGTTGCAGGAGTAGATCAGAGCATACTATTCACAGTTAAAGCCTACAAGGCAGTTCTTTATAGTGTCTTGGATGAGACAACTGAAGGAGAACTGAACCTAAGGAGCCAATTTGCTGAGTTTTGTTCAGTCTGTAAATTGAGTAGGTTTTGTTACAGAATCATGAGCTGCAAGAACTGCATATTGAACAATGGAAAACTGTATTTGAATCTGTGTATTTCTAGGTTATCTAGACTTATATTGCTATAACTCCTCCAAAATGTCAAATATACCCATGAAAGGCTGACACAACAGATTAGGTCTTTCAAAATTCTGAGTCTCACCAATTATTGATCCCATAGCTGGCTACTTTTTCAGGCACCCTCATGTGGGAAGTAGCCATGTTCAGGTTCCAGCCTAGAAGGAGACAGGTATGGGTTTTTTTAAAAACTGTTTGTGTGCTCAATCTTCCCTTTCAGAAATGCATGCACTCACTTTGAGTTAGATCTAAAAGTTGACTACCTAAAGTGAAACATTTCTTTAGTGTCTTGTCCTCTTTATCCTGAAGCCTATACTGACTGCTAACAAAACTGCTATGCATCAGATATTTAAAAATATCTTTAAATGAATATTCAGCAAAACAGCTTTGTATTTTAGACAGTTTCTGAACCAGATCCTTCTAGGAGAGACAAACAACTAGAAACACTTGTCAAATATGTTATTTCATACATTTAATTAATATCTATCAAATGTCTGTCAGATGGCTGACTGAATCCTTTGAGGAAAAATTAGTAGAGTAAAACCTCGGTGTCTGACAGTAGTCAAATTATGCAAAGGGGGTCCACCTCAAGCATATGCACATAAATAAGAAAATGCCAAGACAGCAGCATTATGGGGAAAACTCTCACACTTTTGGGGGGGAAATCAGCATGACTGGGTGACCATCTGAAGCGCCAGTACTCTAATGCACGCAACATGGGGAACAAACAGCAGGAGATCTGTGTGCAAATGCAGGCTACAACCATACTGGGGTCACAGAGATGTGGTAGGAAGACTCCCATGACTAAAGTACTACAATGGATGGGTACAGAGTCCTTAGGAAGGGCAGGCTGGGAAGGAAAGGAGAGGGAGTTGCCCTTCATGTGAAAAAATAGCAAGCATACATGGGGCACTGCCTTGGGATGGACGACAAGCTAGTCAAGAGCTTATGGATTAGAAGGTAGGCAAACATGTGTGATGTTGTCATGGGTGTCTGCTATAGGCTGCCTCAACAGGAAGAAGCAGGTGAGCCCTTCTGACAACAGAAGGAAGTGTCATATTCATATGCCTTTGTCATCATAGGACACTTTAACTACCCTGATATCTGCTGGTAGGGCAATACAGCAGGCCACAAGCAATCCAGGGAGTTTGTGGACAGCAGTAATGACAACTTCCTAACACAGGTCATCGATGATTGGACAAGGGTAGGTCCTCTTCCGAACATGATATCTACAAACAAGAAACACCCTGTGGGAGACAGGAAGGTCAGGGAAAGCCTTGGTTGCACTGAGCAGGAAAGGATGGAGTTCAGGATCCAGAGAGAAGGGAACAAGGCAAAAAGTAGGATCACAGATCTGGACTTCAGTAGAGCAGATTTTGTCCTATTCAGGGACCTGCTTGGAAGAGTCCCACAGAAGACAGCTGTGGGGAGAAGAAGGGTCCAGGAGAGCTTGTTGTTTTTCAGGGATCACATCCAAGCTCAAGAATGGCTTACCCCCATGACCAGGACATCAAGCAAAGGTGGCAGGAGGCCTGCATGGATGAAAAAGGAGCTCTTGACTAAATTCAAATATCAAAAGGAAGTATACGATGTGGAAGGAAGGTCAGGCAGCCCAGGACAAATGTAAAAACACTACATGCTGGGATGAGTTTAGGAAACTCAAAACTCATCTGGAGTTGGACTAGAAAATCTCCAGAGGTCCCTTCCAACCTCAAACATTCTGTGATTCTGCGATACAGTGATTTTGTGAAATATTCACAGAATTGTCCAGCTCTCCCTAGTGTGTCTTAGTGAAATTTTGCCATTTTTTTTCTTAGCTTCATTCAGCTTTCTCATTCCTTCTCCATCGTGTGTTACAATGTATGTTTCCAGATCACCTAGAACATATACCTTCTGTACACACACATGCAGTCCTAAAGCCTCCTACAGTTTTCTTACATGCTAACATCCAGCATCCTTAATACCTGGTGAAATGTCAACACCCTAGTCCTTTCCAGGCTAAAATGAGTGGCATAGAGAGGATGTGAGATTCCTGTGTCATGAGGCATCTATGAAGAAGCTCACTATCATTCATGAGGAAACTTCTAGGAAAGGACATAATGCTGTGATTTGTGAAGTTAACTCCCAGTGGCTCAGGCACCGTACAAGACTTCACAATTCAGTTCTTCTGATCTCAGAACCTTTAACAACAGTGGAGCAGAACACCAACAACTTCCATCCCTCCTCCACTGTGGCAGAGCTGCTTGATATTTTCATTTGTATTATATAGCTGTCCAGTATGTTATGTCCTCCTCTTTATTTTCCTGTCCCCCTGTTTTTTTGCAAGTTTATAAGGGAAGTAGTTGTGGCTTTTTCCTCATATCCTATAGCCAGAAAGAGAAAGGACTTTGGTATGGCAGACCTTGGGATGAAGGCAACTTTTTTGTCATTCCCCATTGATAACTTCTGATGATTAACTATTTTTGGTTTATTTGGAAAACCAGACCCTAGACTCAAACTATATTTAAGGGTCTTGATGCAGGTTTTCATTGCTACTGAAGATTTTTAAGCATATTTTGCAAATGCATCAGTATAACAAGATGATTGGCTTCTTTGTAAACCCCAGAACAGCATCGGTTTGATGCAGTATTCCTTTCTTTCTAATGACATGGTACATGTAAACAGCTGGATTGGAAGACTAAGCATCCTGAACTCACAAATCAAGTGACCACAAAATTTTCTCTTTATGCAAAATCCTATTTCAATTACTTTTGCTTGGATGAAGAAGCAGTCCCCTGGGGCCTCTTCTTACACACCACAACTCTGTAGGCTCCCATGTAATACAGATTTCCACTTCCCGCATTAGATATGCAAGCATTTTTCTCATATCTTATTCAAGCCTTTTGTTTCTCACTGCCTAGACTTCTAGTCTCTGCTTTTCACTCTCACCAAAGCAAAAAATCCAAGGTTCCTGCGGCTCTGCTACAGCTGCATGCAGCTACAGCAATGACTATACAAAGTCTTGAAGGTCAAACATCACTTAAGTACAGGTTCAGTGCCTATTAGCTCAGATTTTAATTACACCTTTATTCACTAAGAACATTGTGGATATTCTCCCTGTTAGACACTCTAACACTATAATAGAAAAAGTTCATCTTTTTAAAATTAGCATATATACAAGTCAAAAGCTTCATCTCGTAAATGCTTCCACAGTAAAGGAAAACTGTCAAGTATCTCCCAACGAGTAAGAAGGTAGGGTGACGCAATTATAAATAAAATGCTTTCCACTTATAATAAAATAAATAAACAAAATAGTGTAGAGGTAATTCTTGTCAAAATTATGTGCATTATCATGAAATTTACTCATTTAAAATCTGATCAGCTTTTTCTACCAGGAAAAGACTTTATCAGGCTGATAGTAAAAGAAACCATTAATCATGTGATGATCATAGTCAGAAGATGCAAAGCAGTTTAGACAATATATTCTGCTACATGACTGTATTCTTGCTCATTTATAGAGTGCCATTAGAAAATCTGAATCAAATAATGGTTTATCTAATAAGAAACAATGGGCAGACATAGGATTTATCATAGCCTCTATCATTCTGGATCTAGTAAAAAAAGCTATGTACTTCACTATTCTGAAAAAAACTACATGCTTTGTAAGAAGTCCCTGATGAATCAATCGATATGTGGATAGGTAGATCCCTAAGGCAGAAGTGAATGTGAGGAAATGGATAATACTTACATCTAATACGGATTATAGAAGAAAATGTTTTTCTTGTGTTTTATCCTGTTTCAAATATATCAGAAAAACAAATACACCAAAACAAAACAAAATTCACCTTCTTATTTGGATTGTTATCAGCAAGTATTCTAGGTAATGACGTCCTGTTCTGCTCTTACTTGGCAACACAGGTTTTCAATTAGAATTTGGATACTCAGACTTCCAAAACTAGGATTTTCTTTTGCTTGAATTTTAAGGGGTCATTGCCAGACATTTTCATATGACCGAATTTTAACCTTGAATAAATTACTCGTTACAGATTTTTTGCTCAGTTTCAATATATTTTTGCAGTTCCTGAAACTATTAATCAGATTTCTTTGAACTCTCCTTATTCTTGAAAACAAACAAGGCAATTTTCTTTAGATTTGCTGCTTCCTTTTATTCCTCTACTGGGTTTTGACATTCAAATTATTTTCCTTTTATCTTATGATTGCAGTGAATTTTAATAAAATTTTCATTTGTGGCTTCTTTAAATTCAGGGATGATTCTGGCTGCCTTAATATGTATTTTTTAACTCTCCAGGGATAAGTTCATCCAGAATTATATTCTCATCTGAACTTAGTTCTTTTGTATACAGGAATTTTTAATGATTTATATATCCACTAATTTCCCTTTTCTTTTCAGTGTTCCGTATTCTGTCTAATTCCCGATTTTCAACATCTTAAATTGTATTGAACCTGCTCTGAAAACAATTCTTCCCTTGTTAAGTCTTTCTTTGTATACTTTCACTCTATAATCCTTTTTCAGAATAATATTGCAAACAAATGGTATTATCTCCCCATCCCCAGTTTCCTTGTAATTTGATGATAGAGACAACAGATAATTTGTAATCTAAGAGATTTCCCGTTTCAAATGATTGCAAATTACTGCTGTTGGAGGATATACTGATACAGCACATTCTTTTGTCTCTAATACCCAGTTATACTCATTACAAAAAGTCTGAAACATACTTTTATGTTTCAGATGATACTACTTCAGCTTGTTAGTCTAGAATAATATCTATTACCTAATACTGATTGCCCTAACAGACATACGCTTTCTAGAGAACAGTTCTGGCAATTTAGAAATAGTTGATAAATTGTGTATGCTTCTTTTGTCAGCACGCCCATATCAATGCATTCAAACCTTCATCAGACCTTTCCATACTTTTCATACATCAGGTCCAAGACACTCCACAATGGGTTCTGGTATAATGAAGCAGTCAAAGAATAATCTAAAATCATCTGTATTCAGAACAACACTCAAATATATTAAACCTTGAATGTCTATCTCATAGACTTCAGTAAGAATTAATATGCTGAAGCGCCACGTGAAGTAGCCTTAGTTGTTACAACTGACTGTATATTGTACATATGTGCTCTTCTACAAAGATACCCAAGTATAAAATGTTGTTAAGACAGCAAGTGAAAAGTAAAGTGTCTAAAAGACAAGTTTCATCAAAGAGTAAAGAAGAACAAATACAACATTGTAGCATAATCCTCCTATGTCACTGAGCCTGGTACTACTCACAGCCTGACTCTAGTCCTAGATACTAAAACCACTTGACAAATCAATTTCAATCAATAAATGACTCCTGCGAGGACTACAGATATTTATGTCCCTTTTGGCTAAATGTTTCTTTTGTTATCATTGATGACATTTGGTACAACAATTGAGTTATTGCAAATTCTAGCTGATTAATCTTCTTTGAGTATTCTGCTTCACTGGACCTGTCAGTTACTTTTTTTTTTTTTTACTTCAGACAATTCTTGAGTGTTCGCTAGGTTTTGAGGATGCTGCTCCTAGGTTGAGTGCAGTGGGAAGCATGAGCAAAATGTAATGTACCCTTCAGTGTACAAAGTTAAGAAATCTTCCTTTATTCGCAAATGGTCTCTATTTTTTTCACAGTTGTCTCTAGAATTACTGCTGTATATGGACTGAAAATGCAAAATTATGGTTTTAGATTAAAAGTTAGAACCATCTGAGTAAAGACTGTGTAAACCATTTCGCTAATATCATGCTCCATTACTTTATAAATTGTTCATCAGATCAACTGCCTAAAGAAGAAAGGAAGAGCTGAGACAAACAGAAAGATACCTGCCATTCTGTTTAAGAAAGGGGTCATTGCAGGTAACTCCCTGCAAGCTGGAGAACTTCCCTTGCTGTTCATGAAACTAGTGCTTGTTCAGTTAAGCTCCAAATGAAAATGTCTTGTCACAATGCACAATCTCATATGCAATGTTGACTCAACCCTGGATTCCAGAACATGCCCAAAAGAATCAGTCTTGCTTTGCAGATAGGAAAAAAAATTCTATGATAGTAAAATACACTACACAGTTTCAGCACCTGTCCAGTGGAGCCACTTATCATGAGCCCTGTCTGTCCACTTTGTCACATGGCTTTAGGACCACAGAATACTGCCGTTGAGTCTTCATGTGGTTCATACTCTCAAATAGTATCTAGCTTTGTAATGAGCATGAAGCTTCCAGAGGAAGATAAAGCCAGCATTTGTATTTTTTAGTATAGTAGCAAAGAAACACATAAAAGTTTAAACCAGTTAGGAAATAACAAAGAAATGTCCCCTTCACCTCTCTCCACTTCCACCTCCACCTCCCCACGCCCCCCCCCAAAAAAAGAGAAACCACATGGCAATTCTGCCTCCTACTGATAATAGAATTTCCAACTTTCATCTTCCAATCCATCACACAGGAGTCTTCAATACAAACACTTAAGGAAATATGGGTACATCAGACTATTGCTGCTGCTTGAAAAAGTTTTTAATCTATTTGGGGCAGAGATTGTGTTTCTAAGTAGGTTAACAAGATGATGCTATCACATCACCTTGTTGTTGATAAATCTTGACACATTTCTTCTACCTTGTTTCTAGCAGAAAATGTTTATGTTATAGTGCCTGTGTTGAGCTGAATGTTTATAGTATGCCACGACTCCACCTGAATCATCAGTTTCCTCATCTCCATCAATGGTCATATGGATTGTAAAAGTCTCTAAATAGTCATCTTCTGCTGAGATTCAAATCTTGTTCTTCTTTCAACATATGGAATCTTTCTCATATTTCGTTTATATCTGCATCTCAATGCAAGATAGCCCTTTCTGTACTGTGCATGATAGAATTGCAAAAATGATAAAGATATTTTTGCTTTTCCTTCAGCCTTGCTTTCCTCTCATTGAATTTTGTGAATGCATCACTATAAGCGTTTCAGCACAAGAGTTTTGCATTGTTTTGGTTTTGCTCTGCCAGTCACTATATATACCTCTATTTCTTCCTCATCAGTTATTCTTGTCAATTTAGGCATATGTTTCTTAGGTGTGTAAAAATTGCAACAGCAGATCCCAGTAGTGATGGCTAAAACTTTATCCTCCACCTAACGATAAGAGCTAATATCATCACAAATCACCTCAGTGAAAGGACAAGGTGTATTCTTATGAAACTTTCAGATATCACAGTTGCAGTCCATTGCCCGTATTTAGAAAGACCAAGAATTGTGCAGCAAGAATTGGAGAATACTATTAACTGTCTTATTAAGACAAAAATGCAAAATCACAACTTCTATGGACAAATTAGAAGAAATTTTGCTATTGGGGTGTCACTAACAAAATGGAAAGGGAACTGGACTTAATTTTTTATGATAAAGCAATCTAAATTCCATATAGCCATGAACAATTTAATTCCAGGAGGCAGCAGGTGGGGTATTTTAAGTAAAGAGAAGGAAATATTAATTCTATTGTACAAGTCTTTACTAAGACTTCATTAGAATATCAGGCTCACTTCTCATTAGCCATGTTTAGAATGGTAATTTCAATACAAAACCAGCCTACTCAGATGATAAGGGGTTTTAGAGAACAAATCTTAAAAGAAGAGACTAGTGAAACAAAAGTTGGGGCAGGATATGATTATTTTCTATAAATACACTTACTTGATAAACACAATGGAACAACAAGGACTGTCAAAACTAAATACGCTTGTACAAGATCAAGAGAATGTAAAACTTAGTCATGGATATATCTTCCCAGCAAATGAAAAGAACATTTCTAACCATTACAGATGAAGTTCTGGTGTGGTTTTCTGAATGATGCAGTGGAGGCCTGGAACATACATTGACTAAAGATGATATTTGAAAACATCTGCTAGACTCCTTGCGGTCACCAAAATAAAAGCAAACAATGGTAATATTGATACATTTCATAACTGTATATACTTGTAATTTGAGCTGCATATATGTGTAATACATATATACATAAAAATATATATGTTTCTACACATACATACACGTATATATTCTTGCAAGCCTAATGGTTGAAGTGTTATATATCCTTTACTTAAAACAACTAAATATATTGTTTGTTTTATTTGGCTGTGACACTGTACTGAACAGACGTGTTCACTGAGCTGCTGAGATCTGGAGATTTTTCTTGAACATTTGCAGTGCATTCAATTAAAAAAACCTTTAATAACAGGATCAGCTCTAAGACCAGGATACATTGTCTTGTTCATTGCTAACATTTCTCCTAGCTTTGCTAGATTCCTATGGACTTATCCTAAGACACAAGCAATCTTGAGCAATTCAGCAAAGTTGTTCCAGCTCTTCAGCCAGTTCATCAATGAAAATATTTAAGCACTCATAAAGCCTCTTTGGATAGTCTATTATCTGCTTCCTTTTGTGTTAGAATACAACCATTTTTTTCCCTCTTTCACTGCTGTCTGTCAATCAACATTGATCCTTCCTTGTCCAGCTCCGTTGTGAATGAAATTTCAAGTACAGATTGTTCTTTGAAACACTAACATAGACATTCACTGTACATAAATGAAGTTATTTGTAACTCAGTTAGCAATATGCCAACAGACAAAGATAAAATATCAAAAGGAAGAAAAAGATTTTTGATTTTTTTCATCAATGATACTGGAAATGCTCTTCCATAATGAGCAGTTTGAGAGTCAGGTAACTTATCCATTTTTACAATAGCTCTTTATATGACTCTTTTTTTTGTGTGTGTTTGTTTGTTTATCTGTTTAATCAAAGTTATTTGACAGAAAATGTGATTTTTAATTCCCTTACACCAATTGATAATTTTCCAGTTTTCCAGTGTGGTGGGTTGACCCTGGCTGGATGCCAGGTGCCCACCAAAGCCGCTCTATCACTCCCCTCCTCAGTTAGACAGGGGAGAGAAGATATAATGAAAGGTTTGTGGGTCGAGATAAGGACAGGGAGAGATCACTCACCCATTACCATCATGGGCAAAACAGACTCGACTTGGGAAAAAAATTAATTTAATTTATTACCAATCAAATCAGGGTAGAATAATGAGAAATAAAAAGTAAATCTTAAAACACCTTTCCCCCACCCCACCCTTCTTCCCAGACTTAACTTTACTCCCACGTTCTCTACCTCCTCCCCACAAGCGGCGCAGGGGGATGGGGAATGGGGGTTGCAGTCAGTTCATCACACATTGTCTCTGCTGCCCCTTCCTCTTCAGGGGGAGGATTCCTCTCACTCTTACCCTGCTCCAGCGTGGGGTCCCTCCCACGGGACACAATTCTCCACAAACTTCTCCAACATGGGTCCTTCTCATGGGCTGCAGTTCTTCATGAACTTCTCCAACGTGGGTCCTTCCCACAGGGTGCAGTCCTTCAGGAACAGACTGCTCCAGCATGGGTCCCCTGTGGGGTCACAATTCCTGCCAGCAAATCTGCTCCAGCACAGGTTCCTCTCTCCACGGGTCTGGGCTTCCCATACAGTCACAGCCTCCTTCAGGCATCCCCCTGCTCTGGTGTGGGGTCCTCTACAGGACACAGGTGGATATCTGCTTCACCATGGTACTCCATGGGCTGCAGGGGGACAGCCTGCCTCACCATGGTCTTCATCACAGGCTGCAGGGGAATCTCTGCTCCGGTGCCTGGAGCACCTCCTCCCGCTCCTTCTTCACTGACCTTGCTGTCTGCATAGTTGTTCCTTTCATATATTCTCACTCCTTTCTTCAGCTGCAGTTGTGCAGCAACTTTTCCCCTTTCTTAAACGTTATCACAGAGGCACTATGACCATCACTGGTTGGCTCAGCCTTGGCCAGCAGCAGGTCCATCTTGGAGCCAGCTGGCATTGACTCTATTGTACATGGGGGAATCTTCTGGCATCTTCTTGCAGAAGCTACCCCTGAAGCCCCCTCCCCATTACCAAAACCTTGCCACACAAACTCAATACATCCAGTCATTCCAAATATGATTCTGATCAGGTTTCGTTTTCCTTTTAATGTGAATCTGCATGGCCTGAAAGTGATTTGATTATGGCAGAAGAGTGTACACATATTTAGCTAAGTTCTACCACCAGGAGGATATCATTTAAATAGAAGTTTCTCTGCTGACTATACAAATCTGCAAGGAAATCTGGGAACCTCAAGTGAAATGCAGGCCAGACCGTGAGACTGGAGTGGCCAACCCGAATGATGTCTAGTTCATAAATGTCTGCTTGATGGCCAAAATATATCAAACTTTCAACATGTCAGTGAGAACCAGAATGAATATGACCAAGTGTGGACCCATGTGTGAGATTCAGGATCTTGTCCCCCAAAGCAAAATGTGCCTGCAGGGAAGTTTATCTCTGTCTGCACCAGCATCAGTAAACTAGGTAAGGACTCTTATTTTGAAGAGAAATCTCAACATCCATCTCAGGTGGAAGGCCACTACCTGAGCATCAGATTTTGGGTGTTTCAGAGGGAAACTTCTATCTTTATTCTTCAGTTTAAATAAGAGTTCATACAGGCAAACATATTCAAAGATCTTCTAAATTATCTGAATGAGCATCACTTCCCCTGTCAGTCAGGTTTATTTTCCTTAGTATTTATGAAGCTGTAATCTTGTTAAAGTTCTCATTGTTCAGAAAATCTTCTCCGGTAATAGGCACTGAATTTTCAATTTAAAAAAATGTGGAAAACATGCACAACTTTTCATGAAGAATAAGGAGGTGCAGAAACTTATTATTTTATATTGAGGGTACCATTAGAGCTGTTTGCCTAAAAATGAAAAATGGCAGCCCTGAGAAACTGCCCAGCAGTATTAGCTTTTGCATAAACACCATCATGGACTTGCCTCATAACTGTGTAGGTGTTGCATCACCACAGTGAAGAAATGAGGAATGAAGGAGAAGAAAACTGCCGTATAACAGAAGAGCTCGCATGACAGGAGAGAGTACAAGAGGTAGCCAGTGATATGTATGGCTTCATAAATAACTGGTCATTTGCTGTGTGCCTCAGGAGAGGAACGATGAACAGACAAAAAGGAGCCTTTTGATTTTCCTAGTGTGACATATGAATGTTATGCTGTTGCTCTGACCAGCAGCAAAGCAGACTGTCAATACAGTCTTACTGGGTATATGGTTCCCTGTTGTGCTATGGGAAACGGCCACCAAAAAAGTAAGAAGCAACTTGAAGATGCTGTGTTTGTTTTGGCTGAACTGTAACAGATACTAAACTGGGTCCTAAGAGAGCTTTAATATACTCCGAACCCAGCATATTTTGATAATAACCTCCCCATTATATTAGTCATTAAGGAAACTTGAAAATACCAGTTCACAAACTAAACAGAATAACTCTTCTCCATTCCAGACTTTTGCTACAATTAGAGTAATTTATTTTGGGGAAAAGCCAGGAAAAGATAGAGGGGGGGAAGTCTGAAAGAAAGCAGCAACAATTAGATCACTTCTGCCTCTGCTTGCTGGGTGGGTCCTCTGAATGTCAACCTCATTATTCTGGACGTCAACTGCAGGCAGCAGCTCCTAAATGCCGTTCCAAATGGTGGCCTAAATGGCAGTCCCTGTTGTACATTCTTTCTCCAGTAATAGTGGCAGGCTGTTGGGAACATCTTTTAGTTCATAATAAATTTCAGGAGCGCTAGCTTGAGAACAATGTTTGAGGCTTACGCCAACACAGACTGGCGGATAAATGCTTCGAATCCACAATTTCATTATCACTTCTAAAAGTCTGTAGGCTGCAAGTCTTGTTCACTGGTGGGGAAGAGCCCAGATATTCTGAGGTGACAAGGATGACTTACATAAAACCTATATAGTCTCAACATCTCAAGGGCCCTGCGTGGCTTCGTTCACCAGGGACTCTAAGCCCCTCACAAACATTAAAGAAAGCATCTTCATTGTGGTTGCATTAAAGAAAGAATCCTTCTGTGAGGTCAGTTGGGATCCAAAACATGGACAAATTAAGTGAACAGACAACAAATCTGTGGCAGTGCCAGGAAATCATGTCGTAATTCTCACTCCACAGCCACAACCACAAGAGTAATCTCCTTGTACATTTCTGGTAGCAAAAGAGAGGGGGAGGAAAAAAAAAAGTCCCCCACAAATGCCTCATCATTCTCATTTAACATTGATTTTATCATGCATGGAAACAACCATTCCATTTTCTCATGTAGACTGTAGCAGGCCGTTGAACTAAGCTCCTGACAAAATGCTTATACAACATGTAAAGCTGGGCTGTTTGAAATGAGAGATTCAGACTTCAGGCCAATTTAAAATGAAGACTCTGTTTCTTACTAGTAGCTGTGCCTCAAGCACTAACAAATCTTTGTGCCTCTTTCTCATTTATTTGGAGGGACAGCCAGCACCTTCAGCTGCAGGAGGTTGATCCATGGCTATAAAAGTAACTCAGTCTGTTATGAGCAGAGGGCAAACCCTTCCTCAAGCTGTTCTTTCTGTTAGTTTAGCTAAAAAGTGGCTAAGCAGCCGCACCTTGTCATGGGCACTTTGTAGCTGCCACAGCTGCCTCTCCACTGCTCAGCAGTACCAAAATCCACCCAGTTACACCTCAGTCCTCGTGCATGGCCGTTATGGTAAAAGAGCTTGCAAGATGAAGGCAGAATATTCAAATGCATTTCTCCTGATCACAATGGTCTTGTTCAGGGCAGGTTTACCATCATTTGCCTGGGAGAAGTCAAAGTATATGGCTAGTTTTGCTCTCTTCTGATCACTGATGCTTTCCTCCTCTGAACTATATAAATTAAATACATTTGAACACTATAAAAACATGAAAAGAACATATTTACTTTGTGTTTACTTTTTTATGAAGTCCAACTACCACAGTGAACTGAAAGAGTCCAGGGTAGAAACACATGAATTGAGCCACATTCTCCAGTTTGCTTTAGTTGCTTCACTTGCCAAGGCAAAGGCAACCCCAAGCCCTAACACTTTCACTCAGTGTCACAATCCTGCTGTCACGTTATGGCTGCAGGAAGGAGCAGCTGGTTACTGCCCTGCCTGTGTTCTACACCTCTTCTCACATAAGCTACATGGTGGATAAGTGAGAAGATATTCCCTGTCCTTATCCTCCATATAGAGATATACACCAGTGGATGGATACATTAGCAAGTTCCAACCCATGCTCAAGATCTCCAACATTTCTGCAAGCATGACTCTACACTCCCCAAATGTTGGTTACAAAGCGGAGGACTCACTGCCGTGAATAGGTTCTTTACTTTGGCTCAGAAAATTACTGCAGTTTTCTGTGCAGCATTACATTTTCCGTGGTGCAATTTTGTTTTAAGGCTTTGCTTGAGAAGCAGTGTAGAATAGGAAAACTAGTGTTTCAATATCCAGTGGCTCCAGTAACTAGACCCCTAGGCATATGCTGTGCCTGCATCTGACTAATCTCTGTCTCTCTGCTAGCCATAAGAAGCATCCCGCAGTCAGGAAGCTTTCTGGCTGCTTTGGCCGCAGGCTCCTTGAATGACTGAATAGTGCTGTGACTGTGTCATCTCCATGTGATAATGGTCCTCAACAAATGTAAGCGTGCCCTTGAAGCCACAAACAGAAGGAAATAACTGAGTCGTGAATGTGGCTGTGGAGTTGTCTGTATCATCCAAATCTGGCTGAACCTGGCATTCCTGCAAAAAGGCTGCATTAGGTAAGATGCCAGAATGCAGCTGTGGCACCTTATTTTTAAGAAAAAAAAAAAAAAGAAAGAGAGCATTTTCATCCTGAGTGGACATTTTTTTCCTGTTTAGCATAGGAGCATCAGCATTAGCCAATGGATTAGCATTGGTAACAGGAAGGTATAGAAACAGCCTGGTTTACTGGAGGAGGGAGGGGAGACAGAAAGCCTGAGCTATCACCACTGACTCACTAGATAAGGAATAGTTTATGGTGCCTTTAACCGAGTCCATGCACAGCTACAGCTTCATTTCTACTCTTCTCTTCATCTCCTCCTTGGTCCATGTGGTATCCTTGCAAATGGGGGACATTTCATGTTCTTTGGCGCTTAGGAATAGTACTTCTCCCTGAAAACAGCCACAAAGTCTACGACTCTATGGATCTAGAGAATTTAATAATGAAAAAGACAAAAAAAATATACACTAGCTGTGAGTCAAAGCAAATGTAAACAAAAAATAATACTGTTAGATATGTAGTCACACACTGTTACGAAAACCAAAACATAGGGCTTTTAGGTGTGACTGTCTACAACAGTCAACAAAGGGCACAAAAACAGTGTCAGATAAAGGGAGGGATACATGTCCACATTTGTCTCCATCATTTAAGCAACAAGCTTCCAAAAGAGAAGGCAAACCTTTTTTAGAAGTTAAAATTTCAGTGAGTTCCAGACCAGAATGAAATTTTACCTGAAAGGTGTCCCTATGCTAAAGGAAGTCAGCATGACTTATCAAATCTGTTTTGAATATTGCTCTGGATAAGTGCCATTTCAAAAGATTCATTGGCTATGTAGGCTTTTACTATCAGCATATTTATTTCACCTCCTAAATGAAATCCAATTTGAGGCTATTAATATTAATGTGCTGAGATAATTCTGATGATGAATTAATAAAACACTTGGCCTCTCAATATGCTGTTTGCTCTTACCATTTAATGATGCTCTTAACTGGAAAAAGGAAGAGAGAGAGCAGACTCCAGCAGGAGCCTGAAAATTAGAAACCACTTCATTGTTTTTAGCTTGCCGCTTTAATGACAATCAATGGCATTGATTTTGGACTAGAAAAGTATTTACTAAATCTTTACCATGTGCTACAATCTCTATTTAGATTCCTTAAGCATAAGCTCTATGTAACACCTGCTTAAAATACTTCAATTACTTGATGAGAATAACTTAAAAATATTTAATGCATTTCTGTAGTTTGTTAGAGATTTGACCCTCTTTCTTATGTTTGTCATAAATATTGGGGTTTTTTTGCAAAACAATTCTCCTGCCACTGAAAGCGCAGCTGTACCTTAGAAAAATCAGATGGCTTCAACAGTCTCATTCCTTTACAAGAGGAATTTCAGTTCACTGAACATTTTAGTTCAGATAAGGCTAATTCACCTACCTTATTATGCTAGAATAGATTTCCATTTGAAGAACTGAACTCAGTTAATGTACATGATTTTTACATTAGTCTTCACAGTTAGCACACAATCCTAATAGAAAAAAAATCTAAATAATAATAGGATATTTCCACAGACAACTAATATAAAAACATATGTGTAGACATCTATAGTGTCATATTCATAATTTATACAGTTTTTTTATTATTGATATAAGTGAATATAGAAAACACTTCATTCTAAGCTTGCAAATATAATTTATTATGGTTAAAACATAGAACCTTAATGCTAGTCATTTTTAGTTTTCATCTAAGAAAGAATGAAAAAATTCTAGCGCTGTGATTGCCAACAATTGCAATTTCATCTAGGATTTCAGTCCTGGAAAGCCTGTCAAAATGGTTGCCAGCAGAACACCTACAATCTAATTTTCAAAGTACGAGGTGTGCTTTAAAAATTCTATTAGGATGGCAAGCATGAAAGTGCATTCCCAACACACTTCATGTTTAAGCCTGGAGTTTTCATTCAAGCCAAATTGCCTGTCTTTGAAATGGGTCAGATCTTCAGGCTGTTTTACCTTAACTGCATTGTAGTAATACGGAAGAATATCAGGAGACAAAGCAGCAACAACTGGAGCATATTATTGCTGAGATTAATAATATTATTAGTAATTATGTTTCTGAAAAAGAAAAGCTAAACAAATTACTACCTTCAAACTGCTTCTTCAGAGAGAAAACAAAGAGAAGATACTTACTGTTGTTCTTTTTCATTAAATTATGAAGCACTCAATGTGGTAGAAGCCCTGTATGCATCTAGAGAAAATTCTCTGATGTGGAAGAGAAATGTTTATCATTTCTAAAATTACACTAATTGAGAGTCAGATTTTCATTTTTATTATTTGTGGCAGGATAATAGCAAGTGGGTTTAGGTGGTAAGGGAGATGGATGATGTCATAGAGTACCAGTTGTGTATCAGCTCTTTTTGATGCTGCTCCTTTTGAGCAGGCATGGAAGGGAAAACTATACAGGAAGTCATAATGCAATCTGCACTTCATAAAATTTGCCCTCTGAAGCCATGTCTGAGTACAAACTAGGTAATTCAGGTCAACAGTCACCGAATGGCCACATTAAAAACCCAATCAGGGGACTCCTGTTTTTTTTAGTCTACCTGGATGAAATGTTCACTTTCTCTCAGAATTTCTAACAACCTAAAAAGACAGACCAAATGATAACCTGCAATAATAAATACAAGTATGAAGGTTTTGATGTTTCATCTCTAAGCAAATTGCAAAGAAAGCAAATGTTCCTTCAGCAGTTATGTTATTTCTTTAGAACTAATATTGATTATCAAATATGTCTTATAACTTGCATGAGGCATAATGTAGTGGTCATTACTTTAACTTCCTTCACTGGAAGTGCTCCGAGCATTTTCTTTCTGCAAAACAGTATCCTTTCTCCTGTTTAGATACGCCCAGTTGCTAATACACTCTCGTTATTTCTCTCATCAGGCTGGCATACGAGATCTTCAGTTACAAATTCGTGATTCACACTAAGAATGAAATTCAAACATGGTATTACTCATGGCTTTCCCTTCTGTATACCCTTGGTTGAAAATTACAAGTTTGCAGAAGTTGTATAGGTTTGTATACTTCTTCCCAGTATTTAATCTTCGGACTGAGAACTATAATTAAGAGAAATCAGACAAAACCCACATAGCTGCTACCAACTCCTTCCAAAACAACCAAAGTTAGCTACTTTGGTAGCCACTCTAACCATAAACAGGATTCTCATGTTACAGTTGTTGGAATGATAGCGGTAGCCACAACTTTGATATGATATAGGAATTTAGTTTACTCTAAATAAAGACTTCATATTTTTAATTACATACATGATGTAAGGCTTTCAAAATGCACTCAGTGCTTTGAAAATTATATTGTCTACATGTCTTTGGCCCCCATTCTGATGATCATGATCCTAAGAAGACTTTAATGTATGCTTGATTTCATGCAGTTCAAATAGTTCTGTCAAAATCAGAGTGGCTACTCTGATACCTGTAAGGTATTCAAAACTAAAGTCAGAACATACAAATCAGCTGGCGTGAGTAAGTGATCTGTTACTCCTAAATCCCCATCAATGCTGTGAATGACAATATTATTTCTAGGAAGTGTACCTACTTTCAGTCACTCTTGGAATATTTGCATGACCATACTTTGTGTGAAAGTTCTGACCTCTGAGAGAAAAAGGAAATAAATGAGAAGAATCTGAACACCTTTAAGATGCTTCTAAGAGACTGATTTAAGAGGCTGCTTTATTCTCTTCTTTATATCGCAAAATATTACACTTTTAAAAATCAGTTAATTTGGTGAAATAAAATTTATTTTTAAATATTAAAATGCATTTGAAAATGTCAGGTAGCCTTTATAAAAACTGTTCAATGATAATAGGCTAAAACTTTCCTATAGTTCAGCTGCAATATATTTTCCTAAGCAGCCACAGTGATGTTTCATAATCGGATAACCTAGGGCTAAACACTGGGAGTTTCTAAGTGTTGAGTACCTTAAACTTTTTATAAAGCAAAAGCAGAGAGTACTCAGTGCCTCAAAGGATAGGTCAGTGTTTATATAACAATGTGTGAGAATCAGTTTTTGTCTTGTTTTTCTTAGACATAATTTGATGTTTTACAATAGAAAAAAAGTGTAAGCACACCCCAGCATATCTCTTCTATCACTGGTGTGTATAAAACACTTCCCCTATGCTTTTAAGGTGATGAAAAGGACAACTAGCTTGTGTCTAAATCAGGAGAGCTTGATACGATGTCAAAGCCTTTGGCTAAACATAGATTGACTTAATTCTTTCAATAATGAACTTTGGTCCAGAGCATTTAACAACCACAAGAGGAGAAACCCAATATAAAAGAGAAAATCTCCTCATTCAGGTTATCTTGACTGTGCTGCAGGCAAAACATAGAAATATTTTTTTTAATCGAGATTCTCTGCAGCAGCCTGTTCCAAATGCCAGTATCCATCACTGATGACTGGATCAATAGCTCTGTTTTGGCCCCAGTCTCCTACGAGAGATGGCATGCCATCCGTGACAGACAAATATCACAGTTAAGCAAAGTATCCAGCCAGACCTAGTAACATTTTTATTGATTTTTGTTGTGCAAATAATGTCTTTTTGGGCTGAATAAATGGCTTTGAGCCAAACAGTCATTGTTTATGATTCCAAAATGCAATAAAGGGACAGGAAATATATTATAGCCTATGTCTCAAGGCACACAACATAATCATCCTTTGGTGGTGAAAAACTATCCAGCTGAAACCATGAGTGCATATTTATCCATGCTTAAAGGTACCTGTAGGACTTGCAAATCTTACACAAAATGTCCTGTTAGGAAACAGATGGTATTGCCCTTTAACCTATTGAATAACTACTAGAAAACCAAGCAAAAAATAAGCACTATATTTCTTCAATCAATACAAAGAAAACACTTTATTATTTTCCCTTCAAATGAAATATCAAACTTGACAAAATGGCATTAGGATGCTTTGAAAAAAGGACAAAACAGAAAGTACCCTGACAGTTTTTCAAATGCTACAAAATTATACTAATAATAGTTCAGCAACAATATTTGTTGGTTTTGTCTTCTGTTCTTTTTTTCATGAATTAATAAAACACATTTTGTATATTTTTTTAATCTTAAAAGATCATATTATTTATCTTTCTTAAAAAAAGTTCTGTTTTGCTAATATAATTATTATTATTTAATCACTTAAGCTATCAATATAAACAAAAATATCTCCTGTGGTTATATCTGTGCACTAAATCCCAAACCTTTTTTACTGGGTATGTGTCTAATATATCCAGTAGATTTAATGAGAAATCTCTCTTAGTCTCAGCAAGTGTGCAGTGGCCAGACATTCTAGACATGTATGTGTCATAAACAAATATTCTCTTTCAGCAATATTGTTAAGTCACAAGCACAAACCATCAGCAGTGAAGATCTGAGGAAAGAAATATTGTTATAACTGCCACACTATGTACGATGAAATATTTTAACAGGTTTGTTGTTGTTGTTTCCAATTAACTAGAAATAAGCTGTATTAGCTCACATTATTTCAAACTGGTAAAACTATTTTGCCTTCATTGCACAGTCCTGTATTTTCATGGAAAATATCAATAATTCAAACACCTTTCAGAAAAATTCAAGAATACTTATCCTTACCCCAGAAGAGTCCATTCATCTGTAGAAAAATGCTAGAGTAATCAAGTGCCAGCTTAAATCCTGTCTCTCTCCTACATCTTTAAATTTCAAGCTTTTATTAACTCTCTCATGACAGCCCTAAATATACTTTTGAAGGCTTTTAGAGTGCAAGACAAAGCCTGTTCCTGAGAAATGATACACAAAATCAAGAGGTTTATTTGTAACATTTTGAAAATTAAATTGCAGAAAAGAGGATGGAAGTCAATGGAAAATTTTAAGAGGAAACATGCCTGTATTAGCTTATATTTGTTAATGGCCTTATTATTTCTGCTGCAAAACAAAAGCTCTGATCCTCTTCCCAGTAAGCCAATTGAAAAATTTTTATATTCTTCGGCAGAAGTAGGTATTCCCTTTGAATTGCATAAAATCAATCCAACAAGCCTCCCAATCATACATCTCTGCTGCATGTCTTTTTAAAGAGTTATTCAACTTTAATCAGTATGTCATGGAATGCTTCCAACAGTTTTTAGGGCATTTAAGCTTTTTTTTTTTTTAATGAAATTTCCCAAAGTCTTAACCCTGGAAAGATTAAACCTGTGATCAGAAAACATATGTGAGGACAGCTTCTCTGAGTCAGGACATCTCATGAGCCCAAAGTTACTCTCATGTCTAAAGGTTTGTGAAGGTAGGACATGAAAAGGCAGAATAGAGACAAAATTAGATTAACTTTTGGCGTATCACATATTGTACAGGATACCCATAGATTTGGCACCTCTTTTCCCCTTGCTCACCTCATCTGAGTATTCAAAAACCAGAGTAACCACCTTCTGAGAGAGATTATATCAGATCATAGACTTGGTCTGTCCTTCTGTCCTTCACTGACTGGTGTTAGGTTTTTGTACACGTTACAGCCTCATATCATGAGCAACACCTAATCTCTCAACCTAAAGGGAAATAAATCTTCTTCCATTTCATGTCAAGTCTATTAGACAAAAATCTCTTGTTCTTTGAACCCCTGCCTTTGGCAACAAGTACACTGAAGCGTGTGTCAGCCAAGTCTTTCTGAATCCACTGTTTTAGCCCTAACAATTGGGGTTTTTTTGCTCCAAGAGAGAGAATAAGAGAACAGTAAGAAACACCTATTGAGTGGAATTCATCTGGCCTATTTCCAGATACCTCTCTTAGCAGGAGACGAATAGTTCTCTGACAGTGTCTGTTTCTTTCCATTAACTACAAGGAGAGCCCAGAATTACTGTCTTAGACTTAGATGTCTATCTTACCTTTAGATATCCAAGTTAAGATAAATGGATCCCAACTTTGGTCACTCAGATGGTTTCAGGCTGTAGATCCTGAGCAGATGATGGTCACTGTCCCCTTTAGGGCTGAGCTGGGCAGGATTTCGGGTGCACCATTTCTTTGTATTTTCAACTGTCATCCATCTTGAGAAGTCTGTTTACTTATTTGGGAGCCTTGCCTTAATTTTAACCCAGAAAGCTGGTACCTAATGTTAGGTATTTTGATTTCTGTCTTTAGATACTCAGACGTTTTATTGGATTTGGCCTAAAAGGTAAGATTTGTTTGGGCTGAAATCAAACTAGGAGTCAGGTGAAAGTAGTTGGACCTGTGTATTGTACTGAAAACAGGTACAGTTTTCTCTTTTCTAAGTTTAGAGGGTTTCAGGGCACTTTATCTGAAATTTTAAACTCAGTGTAAATCGGAAACATTAAACCATGGAGTACAAAGCTATTGGCAAACACTTCAGTGCATAATCAGCCAGGTTACCAGTTCTCTGGAGTAGGTAGACCCTGGTAAACTCAAACCCATAGTGAATCATTCCCAAGCCAAAGGAGCAGTTCTACGTAAAACCCAAGCTGGGTAGTAAGAGATCTGTAACTGCTCCTCCTAGAGACCTCAGGAACATATGTTCACATGCTTGATACAAACCGTCTGTGCCAGTAAAACCCAGGCCATTGTCAGTCTAAGGAAATTCAACCCTCCCTGCAAACTAAGCCCTGTCTATGTCAGTTGGTCAGGCACGTCTTCTCCTGGGGGAGTTGAATCCCGCCAACTGAGTACATGGTTTCAGGAGGGCAAATAAATATGCTGTAACTGGATACAATGTGAAATGTTCCTGCAAAGACTAGTCACCTGGGTGTTACCGACTGTGAAGTGAAGATACTAGAATGAATATTGTTAGAGCATGAAATCACCTTCACTGATGAGACTAAAAATAATAGAATAAAAATGGTTGGTTTATTCATAATCCTCTTATTACAGAACCTGTTTTATCTTTAGGTAAGAACCCCTCCTCCCATTGCTCTCTCTTCAAGAGTACAATTTAAAGTATTTTTTAATAGAAAATGCAGCAAGGTAAAAACAGACATGGTTTACCGGCTGGCTTTTAAAGACAATAACAGCTGTGGCCAGACTGATCTCATCACTCCACCAGGAATATTTTTATAGCAGTTAGAGTAATGGTAAGGCAGAGCCTCTCGGACTTGCATTTACATAACTGTTTTCTTTACAGCTCCTTCTTCTCTGGTGATATCTAAGTTTCTTACCCATTTTGTAGATTAAATCTTTCACACATAGCCTCTGTCCACGGATAAGTTACTGGGCGTGCTTATTGACACTTGGAGGTGTGTGAATTACAACTTTGCACTGGACTTCATTTGTTGGATGGGGAGAAAGGCTGATGGGGAGTGAGGGTAGGCTTGAGAACATGCAAACATGAGGTCTGCTCAGTTGCACTTAACCAGCACAGGCAGGGGTACGGAGCAGCTAAGATTTGCATGAGACAGGCTTCCTGGAGGAAACAGCATGAGCCAGTGGACAGGCCCCTAACAAAGCAGTCCAGATGTCTTGTGATCTCTCTCTAGTTTTCTCTAGGTTGCCATGTGATCTTGGGAAAGCCGCTTCCCCTCTGGGCCTTAATTTCACAGTCTGTAGACGCCTAGAGGCACACCTAACCTACAATGTGATTTCAGATCTTTCTGAAATGCCCATTTCCCGCAACTATGATGCCTACAAAGCATTAGCTGACCAATAATAGTAAGTTTAAGAGGGAACAAAGGGTCATCTATTATATGCTTGAGAGGCAAATCTCCAGCTTGATCACTTTGTGTGCGCTCTAGTTTTCCCTTATCAGAAATATCTGTTTGCTTTGTCTTTTTCACTGAGTACATTTGGTACAGGAATTATTCTTGTGCTCCCAAATATTAACAGCAGATTTTAAAAGACTGTACTAGGAAGAAGAGGAAAGTGAGATTTCTGCCTCCTGTAGAGTGTGATTTTCTCTTCAGAACTTCTGAATAAGTTTGCCTTTGAAAAAAACAACCAGAGCTAGGCAATATTTAAGCCTAAACAAGCTGCATCAGTTTTTATTAAAAGCAACAAACTCTATAAGCCACCATGGGCTGAAACAGAGTAGCTCGCAACTGTACCTCCTCTATTGCCTCTGTAACATAATAAAGATGTGATTATAGTGTATGTAAGCATATACAAGCAATCATATTCACAGTGAACATCCCAGGCACAGGTCACAAACCAGAGTAAGAGAAATGAAGTAGCAGCAGCATTAACAATTAGTGCATAGCTTCTGCAAAGTCCCTGATAATGTCACTGGCTTACTAGAGTGCAATGAAGTGCACACCATTGTGTGTCCTCCGTGATACAACAGATACGCTAGATAAACTTGTTTTGCTGGGGTGAATAAGTCCAATATGAGCTACAGGTTCATAGCCTGTAAACTGCATGGTTTCTCCAAGGATTAGGAGATTTCAGAGACTTTTATAGGTTGGTTGAGGAAATCCTGATCTTTATGAGGAAACCATCTCAATGACTTCGGGTTTCTTCTGATACTCATGCTCAGGGAAGGAGACTTAATTAGAGCAGCAATACACTCTCCCTCATACACGCACATTCTTGTGTATGAGGGAGAGTTCCATCTCCACACTTCCTAACTATTTAAGCCATGCTGAAATACTCAGTCATTTGATCTCAGTATCATCTGGGGACCAGCTGTCCTGCCAGCTCTCCCACTCCCCATGTGGTCTCTGCACCCCATATGTTTCCGGCCCTTTTTCCCACATGCCTTGATCTCCCTGTATCTACCAGATACTCAGATTCCAGCTCTCTTACTTACCTTACAAGTTATCTGGGCATGGTACAAATGATGGTTTCCAAATCCATTTTATCCTTAGCAGGTATCTGCCCAAGCTTAGCGCCAGTTCACCATGGAGGTACAGAAAAAGTAGCATTTCTGGAAAGTTCCTGTGTTGCTCAGTAAAATAAATCAAAAGAAAAAGTGCAAAAGATGAAAAAAAAATCAGAGGATAGAGGATTTTTGATCATCCTGATAATGCAGTTATTGCCTGGAAAAAGACAGAAGATATGGTCTCTGAGGGCCACTGACTGTCTTTCCAAAAATCAAAATTCTGCTGACAGCAGAAGGTTGGTGACCAGGCAGAGTGAGTCCTTTACCTCTTTCTGTCTGCTTCTTCATTAGTGATGTTGAGGTCTCTGCAGGTGTTACAACCACTCTCCACTGTTAGAATCCAGTCTTTATTATAATCTTAATATTATAATATATAATCCAACATAATCTTGTATCTGATTCTATCCATGTGACTTTAAATTCACTTCTTTATCCTACCATCCTTTTTCAAAGGCTTTATGATCATTTAAGACCTATCTAATAATACAAACTAAAATATGTTGTAGTTTCCAAACACTTCTTATATTGTGTTACATTTTATATATTGCATTTTATACATCTTGTAATCAATCATAAGTATGCAAAAGAAAATGTCTTCACTATGAGCCAACTTTAGAATGTCACTTTGACTTGATTACAATCAAGGTAGAAACAAGGCTTACACTATGTAGTCCCCATCTGAGCTCTGAATAGCACATCTTGAGACCTAGAAAAAATAGTTTTGACAGGGTAACACTCCTCTAGCTTCTCAGCAGCATTAGCAGAAAAGAACTATTTGCAAAATATTTTCAAAAATACACATGGAATTGCCAGTTATCTCTGCACAGTCCTTTGTTTACTTGCAGGTAGAGATATTCTTCTCTCTTTACATCAATCTAATGTTAACCATATAAGCACACCTTTCGACCTGGAATTTTGCCTTGGGTTGAGAAAGTTGTAGCAACCCTATTAATGCAGTCATCTTCATGAGTGAAATGTTTAAAAACAATTAATCACTGTACACAGTATATGGAAAACATTCCCTGCACCATTCAACTCTACCATTCGGGATTAGACCCTGAGATAGCAAAGCAAGAAGCAGATGCATAATTTCAAGCATGAGAGAAGTTCCATTTACTTCAATGAACTGGTGCCCAAGAGTTTTTCCAGATCAGAACTTGCACCCTCACGTCTGTCACTAAGAGTCAGGTTAAAAATCTAGGGATGAAACTGAGGATAGGGAGAGGAATCTTGGTCTCACAGAGTTGTGCAAATTTGATGAGGCTTTCAGGACATGAAAGACAAGTCAAGCATTGCAACAGGTTGCCCAGAGAGGCTGATCAGTCTTCATCTGTAGAGGACTTCAAGACCAGGGTGGATAAAGCCCTGAGAAACCTGGTCTGACCTTGTAGCTTACCCTGCTTTGATCAAGAGGTTGGACTGTAGACCTCCTGAGGACCTTTACAACCTTACAACAAATTATCCTACGACCTCATGAACATAAGGATACAAAAATTCAAAAATCAAAACCTTAAATTGCATGAATTTATCCGTGGTCTTACTTCTCACATACAATAACATTACCATAATTCGCAAAAATATATGAAAAGGAAACATTGATCACATAGACCTAAGATGTCATCAAAGTTTTGGCCCTGACTTCTGGTATTCATTGCCTGGTGGTTCTCTTTCTTCTGCCTCATGATTACTGAAGACACTTGGTAATAAGAATGTTTTCAAAAGCACAAATTAACTGGAAGAGAGGATGAGTGTGTGTAGTCCCTGATGATGTTCTTATCAGTATAACAAACGGGCACAATAACATGATCTTCATGTTATATTAGACATTTGGGAACAAACGAAAGTTTTCTAAAGATATTTGAGCAGCATATAGCTGGACATGTAGCTGAAGAGGTTTTCTAAATGGGTGTCTCTGACCATGTTCCTCTGCTTATGTAAATACTGAAAGACAATGCTTGTTCATATAGCAAAATATTTTTCTAGTTCCTTTGTTTCTTGATTGTAGCATAAGTAAAATGACAGAAACTATCATTTTGCAGAACACAAAAGGACTTTCGCACTGAGAGGGACTTGAAAAAAATTAAAAAACACTTTACGAAACTATTGCAATGATATTGTCATAGTAACCTATTCCTCCTGGACTGTGATTATAGGAATCAGGGAGTGAGCAAAGCAGTCATGAGGATTTTTCGGGGTTATCTGGCTTTGAAAGGATCATGTTCAAACCCTGAAAAGATAAAAGAGAGACTATACAGAATGTAAGCTGGACCGTTAAACATTTCCATATGACAAACTCCTCTCCTGAGATCTGACCTGCCTGTAGATTCCCCAGTTTGCAGATCTAAAGGAACCAGGCCCACCCATGCCTGCTTTAAAGAGAAGAAGCTGGGTCTGACTAGCTTTTGAAAACTGCTTTAAAATTCTCGCCAGAAAATACCTCAATAAAAAAAGGAAGATATATCCATAAAACATTCAAAAGAAAATCCCGTGAACCAGGATTTTTAGAAAGTAACTCAGCTAAAAATGATTGTAAAAACAATATCCCATGTAGGCATTTCTGAAAGAAATAGCTGCCCTCTGTAGAAGACATTTCTTTTTCCTACAGATTACTGGTAAATTATGTCCTTAGGCAGCAATCCTGACGCTTATGCACATGCATAGCTCCAAGCACATGGCTAGTTTCATAAACCACAATGGAACTATCTGCATTCTTAAAGTTAAACACATGTATAAGCATTTGCAGGATTGAGATTCGAAGTCCTAAATCAAAACTTTATCTGCGGGCAATAATTATGCTGGTGGGGTAGAAAATTGGAGGCACAAGTAGTCAAATGTAGATGTTTCTCCTCCATCCAAAACAGTGTTTCTCCACTGTACTTCTAGCATCTCCACAGATGCTAGAACCTGATCTCACCTTCCATCCCTGTGGTGAGACAGGGCCTTAGGTAAGTGACAGGAAAATCTGGCTTTCTGCTGCCTCTCAGGACAGTCCTGGCTGCACACCTACCTACAGAAGTTAGTGACCGAGTGCGCACTTCAGCTGTCATTGTATATCACAGCAGTCCATGTCACGTTGTCATGTGGCTGATGTCAGGCAAATAATGTAGTTCAAGGTCATTACAGAAAGCTTGTGACATCGTGTATCACAAGACCAGGTAGGATTTGGCAGCAGCCTGAAATCAGTCTGCTCTTCGAACAGAGCAGGCACCTAGCACAAAGCTACAGGTATCTCCCCTACAGGAGAAAATATTGGTACTGCTAGAATGCATTACTAAATAGAAAATATTCAATGAAACACCATGATTTTAGGAACAAAACTATCAAAATGATGATTTTGATCAATTATCAAAGCAAAATCAGGCACCCCAGTTAATATTTACTGAGCAGCTGTTATATAAATACAGCTGTAAAATCCCTTTAAACATTAATGGGAGTCAAGTTGAAATCCACCCATTAAGTTCTGACACCCAAAATACATGGGTGCATATGTCTTCAGAAAGTCTACCACTTAACTGTTTAAAATCTATTCTTAGCAAATGAAGAACAGCTTCTCTGGCAAGTTTCCCATGTGGATTCCCAGTAACTATTGTAAACCCACTCAAAGCACTCATTTCTCATCACAAATTTCCTGCTAGTTAAAAATAATAATATTGTTTATCATCTACGTCATCACGTCCAGTGATTAAAAGAAGCTACGTTGACTATTCTGATCAGCTATACTGTTTTGTGAAATGTTAATTGGCAAAGGTCTGTCCTGTATTCAGGAAAGCTGGCACTTGCTGGAGAGCTAGCCACAGGTTGTCTCACAGCTTATCTTGATACCAAAGGCCCTCACTGACAGAAAGCCTCACTCAAATGCATATCTAGCTCAAGAAACTCCTCTGCATAGAGTAATCAATCTGAGGTTCTAAAAACCTTCTTTCTTTTGCCATGTATATATTGCAAAACAGAACAAATTTCTCACTTTTGCCATTTATTCCTAGTAGATCTGCAAGCCTCCTCCTTGCTGCACGTCTCTCAGGAACCTCTCAGCAGTCAGCTGCACATAGCACAATCACAGCCCAGCCATCTGACAGCCCAGGGGTGTTTCACTTCAGGCATCTTCTCCTAAATCAGGGATATTTCACAACTTCAAGTATCAATGGCAGCTGTAACTGTTATATGAACTACAGAAGTTAGGAAGCCTCGTTTCTTGTGACTTTTCTTTTGTGGTTGAACCTCTCCATGTCTAATGGATTAATGCTTCCATAACACATTTCCATGTGGATCTTCTGATTCTAATATTAGAAATCATATAGTAAATCTTTTATTTCTGCAGGCCCTTGTCCATTCAGCCACCACAAAGCCTGTGGAAACTTCTTAATTTTTGAAATGTCTATTCTTGTACAAAACTTGCTAGAAATTTGCCAGCAATTTCAAAAGGCATTAGAGAGATGCTTAGATCCCCTGGCTTCATAATACATATTTCTTCAGGAAACCAGTCTCATAAATCTGCTAGGTTTTCATATTACTAAAAACATCACTGTGAACAGTAGACCTCATCTTCACAGGCTCATTTATCATTTCCATGTGGTTTGACAAGTCATTTGAGTATAGCTTGTTTAGATCCATTTAAATAATTGGGTTTAAAAACCATTAATAAATCACTAAATTACAATTTGGTCTAGCAGCCAATTCAGCCATCTTTTAAAGTTTTCATATTTTGTTATATAAAGATGAGTTCTTCTTATTAAGAGTTTCACACTCGCAGAACTGAGAAAGAATCTATAGACAATTATTAAAGTTAGTTAAAGAATTATATTTCTTCAGCTCCTACTACAGCCTACAGAGAAAAAAAAACTTCAAAACTTTCAGTCTTTTAGATTGACTGAGAATTTGAGGCCCTGAGTATGGAAAGTAATTCGATACGTAGAGAATCCAGGGCTTTGAAATGTTGTGGAACTGGAGATAAATCATAAAAATTAAGTCTATATTCTGAGAAGACAGTTGCAGAAAACATTTTTTAGTCACGTGCGCTATAAAAAGAGAAAGTCAATTGAAGCAAAAATTGCCATAATGATGGGAAGAATGGAGAGTTATTGCAACTGACTATATATCTATATCTATATACCAGTGTATCAGAGATCAATTTGACGTGAGTAAGAAGTGAGGCCAGTTTTAAACACTAGAACAAAACTTTACCAAATTCTTTCAATAATAACACACTTTTTGTTAACAATTTTTACACATTTTTAATTATTTTCACTGCATATGGAAAATTGTTAATTCTTAACATTCATATCCTTACCTGTGAGTATACAAATTAGTAGTGAGTATGCACAATTACGAGCTAATCAGGCTCAAGAGCTCTTTTGGGAGAGAAGCTGGAAAAGAAATGGACTCATTTTCTTTCTTCTCTGATATTCCTTGCTTTTGCCTGATTTTTAATGCTATTTACTCCACTCCCAAAAGCAGTTGTCCTCAGCTAGCCCATGTGCTTGTTCTTTGTCTTCCAACTTTATGTTACGTGGATGCTTCTAACCTGCAACTACACACACCTTTTCCCCTTTGACAGTCACATTGGTCACATACTTATGTAAAATGCTTATACATCGTGTCTGGCTATGCCATCACAATTCTGAAAAATATTTGTATACTGTTGTGGTTTAAACTATTTTAGTATGGTTATATTTAACTAACCATTATTAATTATATACTGATTAATACAGTTATAATTTCTAAGTGTGACAGATCTCTGCTTTGGCTTCAGAGCCCATCTTACAAGAGGAGCCTGAAACAACTTGGCAGAGAACCTAATAAAAATAAGGTGGTGAAGGGTTGCCTGTTGATGATGACCATGAGACTCTAGAACAGCCTTTCAGCAGAGGAAATTGAGGGGAAAAAAAGAAAAAAAAAGGTTGCAATTTTTAGGTGGAGCTGATCAGTTTGTTCTATTTTTGAAAGGAGCAGTATGTTGCGATTTCTGCCATGGCAGAAAACCAGGTATGATGACTCAGTTCAAGTTCTATAATCTTGTGTTCTCCTTCCATATGTTGGCTGATGATTAAGTCACCCAAGGGATGAGAGAATTAATAGTCCATGCAAATAGGAACTACTACAGTGACCCACCATTATGCACATCCAGCACAGAATAAGGTTCTTCTGGACCCCTTTGTGATTAAGCCATTCACAACCTGCTCCTGCTTTTGTGAGGAGGCAGTGAGCATTTAATGAGTAACTTCAGGCTCTGCAGCCTTAAACAAGAATTACACTGTTCCTCTTGGGATTTGGTCCTGGATTTTCATTTCTATCCTATCAGTCCTAGTACTGAGACTACTGTATGACCATTTTGGAAGTTTTATCTCTTTGGTCAAATTAGGATGACAGTTCAATATTTCTGAAAAAGGGAATATTAAACAACGCAATAGGAAAACAGAATTCATCTTCTATCTTTCACTTCTTAATATTGCAGTAGGAAACTGGAAAACATGGTACCTACTTTATACCTTACCAGCAGCTACTCAGTCAAAGCAGAATTCATAGCAGATAGAGACAAATCATCTGATGGCAGAGGTTAAAAGAAACCTGTTACTATGACAACAGATAGGGTCAGATAACAAAATGAACAGACACTTTTGATCTTCAAAAAATTCTTTTTCCTTTGCTCTCTCCTCTGTTATCTGGACCACTCCATCAAACACCTCGCAGATAACGGAGTTGAAAACCCAATCAACCTTCAAGGAAGACCAGACAAGTTGGAAAGTCTATGGAAAGGTTACTATTACAGTGGAAATTCTTATGATTTTATTTTCCATGCGTGTGTATGTGTATGTGCATGTGTGCATATTTTACCAAAGTAACACAGTACTGTTGAAAAGGCTTTACAAAAGCCTCTAACATTGCAACATTGAGGGGTTTTTTTTGTAATGCCACTCAAGGAAAGGAAATAGAGTATAATGTGATCTGAAATGATCTGCTACATAGTCGTATTGTACAGTTAGAATACTGTGGGTGTTTAAAAAATTGATTTAGGTACTTTTGGATTTTGGAGCAGTAATTTATTGTATATGCCTTGCCACTAGATGCTACTTCACGCATGCTACAAAAGCTGGAAAAATACCTCTGAATTCCAAGCCCTAAAAAATATTACAATGTCATATTTTAGTATTATTTTACAGTATTTCAAAGATTTGTGTATTGATAAAAAGCAGTATGTTACACACTGATTGGTTGGAAAGAAAAACAAAGCACCATGTTACCACACTTTACAGTTGAAATGACAAAAGAAGAGCAAAGAGTTAAAAAAGACAGCAAAACTACACTAACTAAAGGGAAAATGCTGCCTTTCTATCTGAGGCTAATGAAGAAGTAAGTTTTCAATGCACAAGTTAAAAAGTCTGTGTAGGGAATGGCACTTCCTACATGTAGTAGTCCTGCTGTCCTAAAGGGATATCTCAACCCAAGAACGTATTTGGGGCCAGACGTTCTGCTTTGATATTATTTTCCGGTCCTCACCCATATGGCGTTGCCGTTGAATGGTTAAGTGAGACATTGACTGTTCCAGACACTGTGCTAATTTAAGCTACGTATGAAAGATCTTCGGTGCCACGTGCCATGGGTCAGGAATCTCTCCTGGTGACTGGCCCACATTCATCCATGGTGCTTGTGTAGTATACTAGATTTACTATATGTGTCAAAGGAAATATTTATTCTGTGCAAAAGTGTGAAAATTTCACAGGGACACTTGCCCTGATTTCTCTTTCATGCAAAACCAACTGACTTAAAGCTAAAACTACGAATCACCAAAGAAGGGACGACAAGGTGTGACGCTGTTACAGAAATTGCACTGCTACTTTCAATATCATCAACAAAGAGAGACAACCAACCACAATCTTCACATTAATGAAACTGGATTTTTTTTCCTTTTTTCTGTTTTCAGCAAGAAATCTAAAATCTCTATCTTTGACCAAAATTTATATTTAAAAAATATTAATTTCACTTGGCAAATGTGCTTGTCAAGGCAAGAGAAGATATTTGCATTTTAGCTGATTCTACTCTACAACCAAAGATAGGCTCTGATTCCTGGGTGAATAAGACCCTACACTTCAAAAAAATAATTTCACAGTTCATAGCTTGCACAATTTCTCGTTTCACAACTAAACTTTCAAAATAACTATTTTCAAAATATTTTTCTAATATTTTTCTATAGCTATCAGAAAAGAAGAACTAAAAGTTCAGTGTTGGTATCACATATAGTTGTGCTGACTTCATTTTTTGGCCAAATACTTTATTTAAATTTTTGGTTTTTAAAAGTTTCAGAGATTTTGAATTTGCTGTTTAATTGTTCCTTGTCCATACTAACAAGTTTGGGAGTTTGTTTCGTTTTTATCACCTTTAATTTTCAATCTGAAAAGATATTTTAATTTAGCTTAACTGATTGTAAATATCATGCTCTGAAACTCATATAGCTCTTGTCCACAATTCTGATGGAGAATAAGGACAGCAAGTGCTGTGCTATAAACATTATACAGTACTAATCAATTTCTGTAAGTTAATCAGCTATAGATAACCCTTGCATGAAAATCCTAGTACAAAATAAGAAATAGGCATAGCATATGAATGTAATTCCTTACGATTAGCTGATCTTTGAACTTTTCCAGAAACCTGGAGTCTTCTGTTCTCAGTGAAAATGTCTCAAAAAAAACCCCAATTTGTATTCTTTCACAAAAGTACCAAAACATTATCCATAGTTTAGAGTAAGGGGGGGGGGGGGGGGGGGAAGAAGGAAACAGACTTTAGGAAATTTTGCATTTGAGCAAAGACCTTGAGCTGCTATCTTGCTAGCACTTGTTTACTGCATAAAAGTATTGTGCTGTTTGCATACTTTGGATAAAAAAAGTCAGGTTGAGGCAGCTTTCAATTTTGGAAGAGTAACACATTGTACATGTCTCTCTCCTCACCACTAACATGCTTGATAACATGTTATCAAGCCACAGCAGTCATGAGATTAGCTTTAACATAGTAGTTGTTTAAAACATGGTTCCATGTTTGTTTTTATTTTTTCTTGAGTTTTAAGCTCCATCTTTCTAAACTTTCCTTATAATTCCTTATAATTTCCTTGCAAACTTGTAACTAAGAAGGTGGGCATTTATTTTTGTCCAAGAGTGAAAACTAAGTATTTATATAAGGACTTATGTCCAGGTGAGGTTACAGCAGAAGCATCATGGGTTGTTAACAAAGGGAGAAAAGATTGTTCATCAAAGTCTCACATTCAACTCTTATATCATGACTCTCATGAGACTCCTCATGCAGTTCTTGCAGAATTAAAAGGCTTTATATTTTTACTGATGGAATGTTTTACCAGATATCTCCTGTAAATTAGAATTATGCCCCAAAACTCAGAAGCCACTAGAAAACAAAGAAACCAAAGTACCCAGAAAGTCCTGTCAGCAAAAATGTAAATTCTCACTTATTTGTTTCCTTAGCAGTTGCATAATAGAGTTGAGTGGAAATGAAGTGACCCGAGGGAGCCAAATCAGAGCAGTTCTAAACTACATTTGCTATGCTGGCCAGCTGGCTCATGGAAAGAGTTACTTACGTTCAGGAAAGCTGCAGCCTCTTCTAAGGGCAGATTCAATGGCCAGGCTGCATCTTTTAATGTGGTATTCTGAGTCATATAATCTTTCTGTTCGCTCCTACAGCACTGACTGTGGAAAGCTTCATAGAGACATGGTGGGATGCACAGTCCCGCCAGGGAAAAGGCTGCATGGGAGAGGCGTGGGACCAGCAGGCATTTCCAGGCAATGCAGCTTGGTGATGAACTGACTTGAAACTCAATGATTGTCATTTCTCAATTTAAAATCCATATAAAATGGGTTGTTGCCAGTATCTGAGAACTATGAGATACATAGGTGAAGGCAAAAAAAAAACCAAAAAGCAGCAGGCAACTTTACAAGTGTTTGCATATACTCCAAATTATTCTTAGACATCAGTGAGTTGGTATTGTACAGTAAGTGTGCATACTAGTGAATGAATATTCATAGAAGGAGCTGGGGCAAGGGCCTGGGAGCCCATCTCTCATTTGTTCGTGTAGCAGACAGCATGATAGCAGCAGCTGCTGCATGCTCTTCCTCCCCTCATCCTAGCAGGTCTCTCTTCAAGTTATTCAGCCCCTCTGTTGAAGCAACGGCAAGGTCACCAATTTGTGCTAGTTACCAGAAACTGGTCTTGGATGTGGAAGGCCTTTTGTTCAGGCCACTGAAGAATTGCCGGTCACCTCCAGTTATTATTCACCTGATCTTGAGATGAACCAGGAAGAAAACAATCCATGTTAGAATATTTTCAAAGAACATGTGCTGTACCTAAAGAAGAAAAAAGTATTATTAGAGAAAAAAATATATATGTCCTACATAGTATGTACTTCATCAATGCATCTACATCCCAAGATAGAAAGAAAAGTCCAATCCTATTTTTTTCTCAGCTTTATTCATACGGGAAAAGCAATTTCTGATTTTAGACAATGAGCGTTTCAGATAGTGAGTATACCTGTAGCATTTACTATTTATTTTTTTCTTTAATATTCTTCCATTTAAGAAAACCGTTCAGAGAAAAGATTTTTAGATAATTCCACAAAGTGTTGATGTCAAAAACCCTGTAAAGGGCCACTGTTTGGTAACTGTTCAACTTGCCTTTTTAACAAAATAAAAGTGTGCAGGTGAGTATTGTACTGTATGTCAATAACTGAAAAAAAGGAGATGTTAAAGCAAACTAAATAATTGCCTAACAGTACTTGTACTAATGACCATAAACTTCTACTATGCTAATTTTTCTCTGCACTTTTAATTACAGATCAATAATACTTTGTGGTTGACATTTAAAAATGCTGAACTGCATGTAGGAACACAGACTGAATAAAAATATACAATGTGGTACTGAATTTGCCAAATCAATAAACTTTGCCATTTAACAAACAGTAGCATGTAAACAGTCACCAAGATTAGCAAGTGTAAAAGACTATGCTTCAAGTGCTTAATTATTGTTTAATAACACTAAGCTTCTGTTCATTGACAAAGTTCCACTGCTGTGAAAATAAGCCATTCTATTGTTTGTTTGCTTTATTTATGCATAGCACCTCTTTCAAAGGTTTGAGTTTAGCTGAACCAAAAGCTGAACAGCATTCACACATTCTCATCAGAAAATAAGGTTCTTAAAGATCAAAAGGTGAATAATTGCATAGGTTTTATCTTACCTTTCCTTACTTAGATAAATGATTTTTTTCCTTTAAAAATGCTTTATTGCAACAAGTACATTTAATAAATAGGCTCATGGCATTAAACAGTAGTTACATATGAGAATATCAATATAATATCAATGATTCTGTTTGAAACTAAAGGCTAGAATCAATAAAATGTCATTCAACTTTCCTATACCAGCTCATGCTAAGATAAGCAGGAAAGAGCAATTTTTTCAATCTTCTAACCCAGCAAACTGCTTTTCTTTTTTCTTTTTTTTTTCTTTTTTCTTTTATTTTTCTTTTCCTCTTCTGGGTTTTGTCGTCATTACAACAGTAGGCTGAATTTTAACTGAGCATTGTCACTACCTGATTCCCATGCACCAAAAAACATTTCTAACCCTGTTAAGTGGGGTTTTAACTCTGAGGAGTATGGAAGGAAACATAAGTGAGGCTGAAACTAATAATTAAGTGGGAGAAACAGTGATTCTGTATTGCTAATGTACCTATTGAGTTCAAGTACTGTTCTACTGTTTGAATTTTCTGGTCTGAGCTAGGATTGTTGAGTTGAGTGTGGGTAACTAAAGATGAAGTCATAATCAGTGACCAGTTCTTGAATCTCTAAAATATTACATAAAGCATGTGACCCCCTGCATATAATTTCTGACCTAAATAATCATTATAGTAAGAGATGCTGCAAGAGAAATCTTCCTTTGTTGCTACTGTGTGAGATATGGCAGACGTTCTGACACCAAAGCTGGATATAAAATGGAAATCCTAGCCTGTGAAAAATGTTACATTTTCTAGAAGGAAAAAATACATGTTGAGTTAGGACACCAAAAAAATGGATGCCACAGGCGTCTTGTTCCTCCTGCAGCCAGATTTGGACGAGGAAAGAGATGCCAGAGGCAGGTGATTGGGATCTTCTGCCTTCTGCTTATACCCCAGCTTATCTACAAGCACATTGACAAGTATCTTCTTGGCAAGATCAAGTAACTGTCATTTTTGTACCAGGGTGGTATGGTATATCAGAGTCTATAAAAAATTTCAGTTCAGGGAGGGAAAAAAAAAAGGATTTTCCATTGGTAAAATGTTTCAGCAGGATATTACCAACAAGCTCTGTTTGCTGTTTACTTCCTGGAGCTCTCAATCAGAGCTGAACAGATCAAGAAATTATCTCATTAAGGCAGCTATTGCACATTTGTAAGTTTAGAGCTCACTTCTGCAACTATTATTGACATTTAGGAGCAGTTACTCTTGTAAGTGGTTCAAACTAAGTCCCTTTTAAATCAGTGAATTTACTATTTCCTAACTGGGTTAAGTATCTCCATAGCTCCTAGAGATGATTTAGCAAAGTCTGCTTTAGGAGACTTTACACAAATGTAACTAATACAAAACGTGTTCAGTGACAAGACATTTTCCCTAGGGATTTTTCCCTGAGTGATACCAGTCTCCTGCAGTGTGAAGCATGGAGATATCTCTAACCGCAGCTACACATCCAACAGAAGAGTGGGAAGGAGACAGGAATGGGCATGGAAAGGTAAAATTTAGGAGACGTTCATTAGAACTGCTTTCAGGGCTTTGTATTGCCACCACGCATATCAGGTGGATGAAGAATTGTGATTAACATTACAATTTCTAAATGTTGGTGGCCTGGTGTGCACACCAGTATAATGTGTTTGAGATAGTGTACCTAGGCATGCCTGTCCCAAGGTAAGCCTGGCACAACGTCCACTGAGGGTTTTGATTTGCCAGGATTGTCCAGAGGACACCAAGTGCTGTAGAGATGTTCATGTCAAAACAGCTAGAAAATGAGGGGAAAACAAACAAACAAACAAACAAACAACAAGAGACTTGCTCCTGGGACTGCTTTTGCATTCCACACATCGTATCTCGGATATATAACCAAAGCAGCCAAGGGAAGATGGACTGAACAGCCAACATTTCATATGGGCTGTTTTGGAAAAACTGTACTGAGTGTGCTGGATAGTATGAATCCCAGCTTAGATGAGTAAAACTTCCTCATTGTGTCTTTCAGGACTGTGAAATAATGTCCTAGAGCTAGGCACCTAACTTTCAGTTGTTGTGGCACAGTCTCACTGTGTCTGTATTTCACTCTGGATTTGATCCTCAGGCTCCCTACTGAGAAGAGTTGGATGGTAAGCTCTACTTCACCTGGCACAACGAAGATAGAGACAGCTAAGCCAGTCCCTAGGGAAGACTTCAGATCTGAGAGCCTCAATTTCATATATTTCCTTGACAGTAGCAATTGTGATCAGATTTCTTGCATTACGTGTCAAATATTTCTCATACAGACAGTGTTGTGTGGGGACTACCTCCCTACCACTAGTGCCAAAGTCTCAGGTAGAATGTGGAAGGTTCAGGTTGCTAGTACATCTGGTCCACATCTGACCTCATCTGATCCACATCAGGGATAAGAAACTCTCATAAGCCTAAGCAGGTACCTACTCGTTAACTCTTTTTGGTTGGCACTAGGCCTATATACAAAGTAAGTATTATTTGTGCCAGAGATCAAGGTGGCATATGGATTCTGTACATCAGGTTACTGGAATACACGCTTGAGAATCAGCCTAAAGACCCTAGTAGAGAAACATTTAAATTATTCTTTGGCAGCAGCAAAAAGAGAATATGAAACACATAACCACTTCTATCCCGTCACTCTGTGTTAAGCAGAGGACATCCTCCATCTTGGTCCTCCACATCTCAGCTGAGTGCTAACTAGAGTGAGCTAAAAGGCAGTGAGCAGCTTCTTGAGTGCTATTTTGTGTCATACTCTGTCCCCTCGGCACTTACAGAGGACATTCGTATGACTGGATCCCAACAGGGAGACAAGCAGAGGAACATATAGCTCACATAGTGCCAGCAGTATTTCCTTCCGAGTACCCTGATGAGGTCAAGATGTGGTGGTGTTGTGACAGCATCTTAGGATGTAGATCATAAAATATTCTTTCACAAAACTGCTGGTTCTCACTGTTCAGCCCCACACTTTCTCTCTTGCCTCATCAACTCCCACCCCTGGCCATTTGTCCTTGGCCCATGCAGCCTACTCCATCATGCTGGTGCAAATGTCTGTCAGATGGTAAACCAGATCAGGACTCCACGCATAACTAGAAGCCAGAGCAGTTTCTCAATCCATTTCTCCTTTTGTGGGCACACAAACACTTGGGTTGGCAGAGAAGCAGCACAGCATGAGGACAGAATCTCTAGTCAAGAACAGGGAGGAGAAAATTACAGCTTTAGTTGGCCTAAGTTGCCACTGAAAGTAAAGTTATGCTATGTGTACCTAGAGTAACTTAATGAGAGAATTCAAGCACCTCCATGGCCTGCTGAAGCAGGAAAGTGGTTAGGGGATTTTTTTTTTATTATGACCTCACCCCCTTATTCCTATATCTTTTGTCTGCTCATCACACTGTGACACTGTCATGGTGCTTCACTTTGCTCTGTGCTTTTTACTCTGTGATTGGTATCATATGCTATTTGACTACTACCTTAAATATTAAACTTCTTGTCATGAATGTCAGAATCAGTGAAGTTACTGTACCTCAGCTGAGGCTACTTACAGTGTCAGCATTCAAAACTTCAGCCATTCAGAAAAAGTAGTAGATATTTTGAAAGTAGTAGATATTTTGAAAGGCTTTCCCAAATACTGCATCAGCAGAAGCAATATGTTATTGCAGCAAACTAGAATTTCTGGGCACATAAAGAGAAGTTTCTTTCAAATGGGGAAGGTCTGGGAAAATATTTTGAGAAATATTTTGAGAAATACTAAGATAAAGTACAAAAAACTTGCTGCATGTTTTGCTGCGGTTGCCAATGAGACTCTGGTTTCAGTTTGCCTGCCAACAATATGGTCAATATTAAACATTAACCACCAAGTTTAGTGAAAGCTTTTGGTTCACTCTGACATGAGCGTCCATATACCTTCAATTCTGAATACATTATAACAAGGCCTGACTGACCATGACAATTTCCAATATGCGTTGCCAAGTTTCATCCATATCACTCATAAATGCAAGGGCAACGGAGAACCTAACTTCAGCCACGTTAGTCTGTTTTGCTTGTGCCTCTTCAGTTCTCCTTTTCCAATTCATCTTCACATGATAAAAGTAAGCTAGAAAATACAGTTACTGAAACCACATTCCAACAGCACTTGAAAATGGTCTGTTCTCCAGTAAGTACTTTACAGCTGTACAAGAATTATCAACAGTGAAGTATTCAAGAGAAAAAAAAAAAGCAGATTATTCCAAGCACAAAAATATTCAGTTCAGAAAATCCTATTCAATCAAGCCCATATACTGTCTAATTGGTTTTTAAACTTTCAACTACAACAGGTAAAATGTAAATTCTGAATTTTACAAAGCTAATAACTTAGAAAACAGCTGAATATGAAATACTTTAAGTGTACCAAAAGTGTATTCATTGGCTTACTGCTCCTCCTAGTTTAGCACTGCTAGCTTATGAAGGGAATATGGACATTGTTTAGGTATCAACATATTTAACTGTATATTTTTAAAAGCTGGTGGGAGATATTTATTCCAGATCTCCTATTCTTGTGCAGTAGATAACTCAGAAATTAAAGCAACAAAAGAGGAAGCTCTGAAGTATGGTGATTTCTAGCATTTTTATCTTAGAGTTCTGAGGATATTTAATATTGGTATGCTTAAGCTCTTGTCCAAAACATGTATCCTGTTTTTTTAACTGCCTGAATTAATATATTAACAAGCTGATATATCTCTATTTCATCACCTGTGAGAATGGGAATGACAGATTAGAAAAAATTACTTAAACTACGAGTAAATTAGGTTAAACGGGAAAGTTATACAACATAATAGTAACCAAAAAATAGTAACTTTTGCAAAGGTCATTTATGCCTCAAAAATGTACCAGTTTTCTTTGATCCTGACAACAGAGCAAAGGGCAAAGGAAAACTTTATATTAACTATTTGATATCTTTTACTTCATCCTTTAAAAGCTTTTCACCAGTTCCCTGACAGCTTGCTGTTAACAAATTAATGATGAATGATAAGTTTTAGCAAAGATAGAAAACAGATCATTCTCTATTTAGCATTGCTTATATTACCAGGAAAAAGTGCTGTGCAAGGTGGTTGAGTTTCACCCCTGGGAGGTAGGAACCCTGGTTGCACATTCTGCTGTCATCGCTGTGGCCAGTGGGACAGTCAGTGTCTGCACAGGGTGCTGTGACTCATTTATACTGTAATTAATGCTAATGTATTGGTTCCTGTATTTTCTTCCTTGAAGTTAAGGTGGGGTAGTTTAGGTGTCCTTTGTCCCTGTGAGCTCTATTTTCTCTAGTACTAGCAGATAATCAGCCTCAGATTCCTAAATAACAGCTTTCAGGACATCATCTAAGCAGCTGTGATCCCGAGTTTACCACAAAAGATGATAGATAACATAGTCTCATCAGTTGTATCTCAGCACTCATGGTAGGACTGTTCATATAAGATGTTGCCAAGTCCTCAGACATTGGAAAAGCGGATTGTGCTTGTGCTGAAGCTGCTGCAGTGAATCTGATATAAAGGGAATGTGGCAGTTGTTCAGATGTCTTTGCATATGTGGGCTCCAGTCATTGTGCAAATGCAGGAAAGTAAGAAGAAATTCCTGGGCTACGTATAAGCTTCAAAAAGGCTTTCTTCCAGTCTCTTTAGTGTGGAGGAACTCTTGCTCAAAGACTGGCAAAACTACCTGCAACAAAACTTCCCTACACACTGTCTTAGCCATCAGACTTGCCTTTCTTCATTTTCTTGCTAGAATCCATTCTAGAAAACAATATGTTCATATTCTTCAGACTTCTTGGGTTTGTACATGGTCATCTAGGATCCTGTATACCCCTCTAGAGCTGCAGACCTCATCATTCTTTTCATCAAATGAAACCTGAATCTCAGTCAAAAAAGAGAAAGGGAATTTAGAGATCAGAGTATGCCATTACAGCAGTCTCTTTTGACTTTCCTGAATAACAGGAGGCTGAGATTTTCACTAAAGGGTTCCTACATGAATTCCACATATCCTGATTTAATCAGAACATGTCTTTTATACAGTCACCAACCTTTAAATAAAGACTTCAAGCAATGCAGAAGCCATCACTAGAATTAACAAGTTGTGCTGATAGACAACAGTCCTCACCATTAAAAATACGCACTTTGTCTGAATTTATTTCACTTTACCCTGCAACTGAAAGATCCTGTCATACCTTTTCAAGCTAGATGAAGGACCTTCCATCAGAAATGTTCTCTTCAGCTGTACATACAACGCAGAAGTGAGTAACCACTCAACTTTCTCTCAGATAAACAAAACAGATCGAGTTCTTCTAGTATTAATGCAGTTTTCTAGACTAGGAATTATTACTGTAGCTTTCTTCTGAATCCTTTGAGGTGAAGGTAGCTCAGTTCTGGCATTGGTGGGTATTTTATCAGGACTGCTGGTGACCCAACACATATGTTAGTGGTTTGTTTACCTAAAAAAGTATGAACAAGGACTCTAAGAACATCATTGTGGCAAAGTTCATAGTGCTTTTCTTTAGCTGTGTTCAGCACAGATTGATTAATATGCAAACACGAATATTCTTGTCTTTAAATTATAAATTCACTTCTACATTTAACTGAATGAACAGTGTTTTGTCACTTTAAAAACATCTTCTTCCCAAAAGATTTTGACTACTTTTATCAAACATTCAACAATGTTTATAAATATTTAAACTGTTACTAACTAACTTTTAGATTCCTGGAATCAGAGCTATTTATTTTAAGGGCTTTGTAAACTATGTAAACTAGTGTGTGTCACTCCTTGAACCAACTTGTTTGGTGTATAAAGCTTCAAAACAATATTAAGTGTGTTTTTTAAGATAGATCTCTTGCAAAAAAGATATTTGCTTCTTAGTCCCATGAACTATGGAGTTACTAAATTCCTAAACCTGAGAAGTTTACAATATTTTTTGGACCAGCACTATGAAAGTTATACGTTTCAATTACCATAAGCCCTGTGGCAGAGCTCTGAAAGATGTTTATAAAGTCTATTAAGATGTCATAATATTTTTGAGCTCTGTGAAGCTCAAATATCCATTATCAAAATATTAGCTAACTAACCATATACAACATCAGAAAATATTTCTTGTGGAATGCAGGTGCCTGTGATTTACTGTAAAAAAAACCCCAAATCAAACATATTGCTAGATGCACATCAAATCAAGGTAAATCAGCTTCAGCTAGAAATTAATTTACTCTAATTATCTTGGCACCTACTTCAGATGTTGCAAATAAACCAAAATGAGATATAGATGTAAAAGCTGGAAAAAAAACAAGAGACAGTTACTGTAGCAGAGACTGAAAACACAGATTATAACAGAATTTTCTAAAACCTAGAAAGAGTGGCCTATCAGAAGAAAATTACATTTCTGTTCACTCCCATGTTCCTGAAAGAATTCTGATTCTGCTGATCTCTGAGCTAGGACTGTCAGATCAAACTTCCCTCCTCAGCAACATGAGAATAGCTTTAAATTCTAGGAGACATCAGTTCCATTTTTCAAGTACCTAACTTCCAATCACAGCTCAAACATTTTATCTAGTATACAACTGTACTTATAAGGCCCATGCTCAGCCTTGCTAATGTGTTGATCATAATGACAATTGGAAAAAACAGAACATTTTAAGGACCAACTATCTTTTTGGATGTTGAAGCTGTCAAGCTCTTTCAACCAAGGCATTTCTAGCTTTATTGTGATGAATAATTTAGTCATTTCTCGCTAAGGCTTTGGCATGTTGTGGGGTACCTGGTGATCAAATTTATTGCTAATGTATTCCCATTCTGTGTTTCAGGGAAAGGATAAACACTTTTTATTTAGTCCAGCTATGGCATACAAAAACTTTCAGACTATTCCAGATTGCTGAATGCTCTCCAGGTGCAGAGGTGCAGTCAGAACAGTCCTAACACAACTGGTCTTGCCATAGATAGCAAAGGAGACAGTTCTCATATACAAGGCAACGGATTGTGGACAAAAAATCTTAACTAAAACAACAGGATAAGCAATTGTAAGATTTTTCTAAATGTCTATGTTGAGATGGAGCTTCACATCTTTTTGAGCAGGTGTAGCTATCTATCTGACAAGTTAAAAAGTTAATATTTAAAAAGTATGTTTGAATAAAGAACATTAATCTGTTCATGTATAGTATAGTTTTAGATTATATATGTGTATGTATATGAAAAAAACAACTGTCATTTAAGTTTTTTCTGCCATCTGAAAATAATATTGTTTTACTGTCCTGATTTCATAATTAAAGTATGTTGTGTAAACGGAAAGCTGCTCTATTTCTATTAAAGATTAAAAGTATTCAATGAGCAGAGGACTTGCAGGAATATAATTCAATTTAAGACCAGTAATTTGTGTAAATAAATGTCTAATATGAAAGAATCACCACAAGTGGAAATTAGGAATGTTCAATTTTTCATGATACTTATCAAAAGAACAAAAGAGTTCATACTCATTAAAAAAGTTCTAAAAATAACAAGGTTCAGTTTCTCCTATTGTTTCACATGAATTTTTTATTTTCCATTTTAAAATTAGGATTGTGCCATATACATGCTTTTTTATGCATACATGAATTGAATTTAAACTTTTCTGTTAAATTATTAACCATGATTTTAGTATGCTCTAAGGTGAGTAAATTAAGAATTCTTGGATTGTAGGAGACATAGAAAGTGCCTGTATCAAGGGAACCAGTGATAAAATTTCCTGGAATTATCTAGAAATAGATACTTCAGATTTCTTTGCAACGAGAAGAAATGTGATGCCTGCTTTTAACCCTAGCTTTTTTGGGCTTTTGATTAGTTCACTGACTGATGGATTAACGCTGGTGGATTACAGCAGGCAATGCTTTTCCCCATGATAGAGTTCCATTGAAACTAAGAGGGTTGCACAATAAGCAGGAGCTGCTTTCAGGCTAAGATCTATATCATTCAGGGATCTATATCATTCAGGTATCTAAATATCAGGCTGTCCTTAAAATTTGGAAATATGTTTGCCCACAAGCTAAAGGAGCAGAGAGGATACTTACTTTTAATAAGAGTGGCCACTTTTGATCTTTAGCAACTGACCACATGTAGTTTATACAAACCCATTCTAGATTTGTATTTCAACAAATTAGAAGTAAGCATACGATGAATGACTAATGTTCCAATAAAGTGAAAACACAGGAAAGAAATGACAGGGAATGAACTCTTTGTGAGCAATAATGTCCAGCTAAGGGCTGGAGTTCAGGATTGGGTTTTTTTTCACAGAAGCACAATTGCTTATCATGGATTTAAATGTAATCATTCTGGAAGAGGTCAGTTCTGAGGTCCTTTATGACTGCCATGACAAAGACTCTTTCTGTGCAGTTTACAACCTAACTGCTCCAGACTATACCTTCTTCAGTGTAGCAATTGCATCATTTGAACACTGTTGTGGCAGACATTCAAGTCTCAGGCTGACAAGACAACATCCTGATGACTGCAGTTTTGGTCAGTTTTGTCTACTGAGACATAAAGACTTCTGGTAAAGTTGTGATCTGTAGTGTGCAAGCAACTTTCGTACTCAGTACAGTGAGCTTTTATAAATAAATATTTGTGATTATAGAGATTATTGTTTTCTTTTAAATGGTCCTTTTTCATAGGCTTCTATGTAAGAAGGCATCTCAGAGAAAATTCTTTCCTTATGAATTTTAGCATTAGCTCAGTCTTTTTATCTATGGAGATAACTTTGAGCTTGATTAAGCTTAGATGTGATTAGGCTTAGATGTGCCAAAGACATTTAGCTGATCTCTAGGCTGAATCAGTTCCTCATGGTGAGATTCTGATGGAGTTTTAGACAAATAAAATTTGATGTCTACATTTGAGCTATTTACTTTAGGCTGCCCTTACAATCGATGGTGAGAAGTAAGTGCTTCTTAAGGGCAGTTTGGCTGTCCTATTTTAGATGCTTATGTTAGCATCTCTGGAGATGCCTATTTTCTTCCACTGACCATAGAGAGGACATAGGGTGACTGTATCAGGACTAGACATCATACTTATAAATGACAAAGTTACAGCAGAGGTTCCCATCCGCAGTAATGAAGGTAAACACTTAGTATACTGAGTCTTGAGCCCATTAGCAGCCTTTTTATTCTTGGGCCACAGAATATTGTTAACTCGTCTCCAGTTCCTAGGTAAGTAGAAGTGTTTTTCCTTTCTGAGCATTTGATCATCTGCCCGTATCAATTTTTGTGCAGGATTATTAAAAGTTCTGTTTAAATCATCTGCCATGTCCCCCATGTATAAGAGCCTGCATGACATTCTCAGTGTGTATCTTTTTCCCATCAAACCTGGATGATTATGTCTTCACTTTCTGAAGTTCAGGTGAAGTCGGTATCTGTACTTCAGTCCGTGTCAATAAAAATGAAGTAAATGTCAATGGTTCTCAACTGTAAATGTAAGGTGGAGTAGTTGTTTTCCCTTTACAGTGGATTTCTTATACTTTGCTCAAAAGATCTTTAATTTGTGCCAAATGTTGTGTCCTCTGTTCACACAACTTGAACATCAAAAGCAAGTAATCCATTTTTTGAAAAGTAGGCATTTGAAGTCTGGCTAGTCATTTGTAAGTTCCTATATTAAGCCAAGACTTTAGGCCCTCTAGAGTGAACCACTGGAAAAATTTTTAACTGAGGATACCTACCATGACTATGTGAGTTAGTAGTGCTATTAACAAAGTCAAAATATATAAGAATAATAAAAATACTAAAGTATATTATCTGAGCCATTGTATTTTAGAAGAAACTTTGTCTAATCTTTCTACTTCACCTAATAAAGTGTTTAATACTGACAATACTTATTGAAATAATTACCTTTATTTGTGTACCATTAAGTTCAGAGAAATGATAACATCAATAATAACATTATTTGGAGAAAATAAAATAGGCAGACTAATTATAGAACTCTGCTTAATAAAAACCTAACTCGATTGCCTTTAGCATTGACATAATATAGTATGGTATAATGATTATAGCTTTTAGGGGGAAACAACCAGCATGTTTGTCTCACCATCTTTATTATTTAAATGATCATATATTATATAATTACCTTCAATATAACCATCTTATCTCATGGAAGATCTGCGGGAAGGGAAAATAACTTAAATCTAATGACTTTTCTGGCACAATCAGTCCTTCGTTCTGTATCCTTTTATGTGAATGAGAATACTGGTTTGAAAAAGGGAGACTGGAAATGCATAACACTGTCCCAAATCAGCTAGATACAATAGAGCAAGTACCTTTCCAGCAATCTTATATCCAGATCTTATTCCCAGAAACATATCTAGATCTGTGCTAAACGTCTAACTCATGTTGCCAATCCCTACTCAGGCTTTTTCAGAGGACCACTTTTTTCTTCTTTTGCTTTCTTTGGGTGCTTCTTCAAGCTTATTCCCTCCTCCCACAGCTTTGCACTTCTCTGTCCCAGCTCTCTTTGTAGGTGCAATTTCATAGGAAAATGTTATCATGTCACAAGACTCTCTTTGCCCTCCAGCTCAACTACTAACTGAAACTTATTATGCTAGCAAATTTCAGTACAAAGTCACTTGTGCTGTGAACCCAATAACAGGATCAGAGAGCAGAGGGAAGGGAGAATCTTTGTGAGAAGGAGAGAAGCTAGTATGGGAGTGGGAGAAGAATCTCGAAAGCTGGAAGTCCTCCAAGTGTCATGTCTCTGGAATGATGCTTGCTTATTTGGTAGCCTGCTGTGGGCTCCTGCAAATAAGTTAAGCCATGGCAAAAAAAGCTGAGACTAAAGGATGGGTGATAGTTGCTCCTTCTGCCAGCCAGCCAATTTTATGACAGACGGGACCATTAGCATTTGTATGGTATGGTCCTTTGTCTGACACAGGACAGTCTGACAAGTTCACACTTTTGACTTAAAATGAAGAATTTACCACAGCCCTATCAAAGCTGCTCTAGGAGACCCAGTGGTTCCTCTGGGCAACCAGACAAATGATCATTCTGTCCATTACATCCGCTGTACCTGAGAGAAGAAACAGCAGCTGAGGTGTACTGCCAGAGACAGAGGAGGAGGCCAGTATCTATCCCAGCAGTTTTCCCCATTTCTTATGAAACAGAGAATGCCCTCAGTCCCAGGCATGTGCCAGTTTTCCATTCACAAGCCCTTCCTTCAGCACCCCAAATATTCGCCCATTTATTCCCCCTAAGATTGGAAAGAGTTGCAGAGGCTATGCCTTTTCTCAGGTTTTCTTGAGAGGTTTTCTTGCCTTATCACCTGATGTTTATGACTTTGTGTAACTGAACTGAAAATATGTAAATTATCTTACTAGCTAATGCCAAATATGGAACTACAAAAAGCTCAACAAATAATTCATCTGTTCCTGGCCACATACTTGGCAAGACTGTAAATTATTACACTCTGGGGCTATATAGGCATAAGGAAGAGTACTGTAGTGAAGTCTGAGTCATTCTGCAAGACAGAGAAATGAATGTGCATCTACTTTGGGAAAACACAGATGACTGAGAATAAATGATGGATTGATTAAAAAGCATACGTTTCTGATGAAATTTGAAATACAATGTCACAAGTAAGCTATACTACAGTCAGTGACTAATTGAAGCCCCTTCAGCACATAAATATCTGTGTCATGTGTGAACCAGAAGAGACCTAGATTCCTATGGCTTCAAACCTTGAAACTGAGTTGGCATCAAACTGTATCATGGCGCGGTGATTAGCCACACTGTGAGTAAGCTTACAGCAATGTTTCTGTTTGAAGACAGATTCTCAAATCCGTCCAAAAGCCACATGCAATGATGTCACCTTGAACAGTGACAGAGTGAGTTTTTCTTGGGTCTTTCACATTTGAAGTCTAGGGTTGGAAGTCCCACATTCTGGATGCACCCAAGCAACACAAGATTGTTCAAGTAAAAACAGCAGGGGAAGATGAAAGAGGCTGACTGAGCAGAGTAGTCCACATGTCAGTAAAAGGGAGCTGGTGCAGTCTGAACTGGAAGCGTTTAAGAGCCCCCTCCAGCATGACACACCCCATTCCACAGGTTTACAAAAGGACACTTGATAACCCATTTCTACAGTACTTAGGAAAAGATCCCTTAGCAGGATATAAAACATGAAATATGACAGTCTTTGCGGCAGTCTTTTTCACTTTGAAGCCCTAGTTTGTGCTGAAGGGTGAAGAGAACTGTTGCCTGCTTGGTGGTGCAATCAGTTGCCTACAAGCATTCAACATGAAAGCTGTATGTAAAGAACTGAGATGAACTTGCAGATTTGTTTTTCAATACAACAGTGATTTAAACAGTTGCTACAAAATCTGATTGAGAATTGCAACTCTTGTGTTCAGGATATTGTAATTGGGTTCCTTTTTTCAAAACTTTTTGTAAGTACTGCCTGACAGCAATAAGACTGTGTGGCAGACCGTCAAAGGAGAGGTGATTGCTGTGTTTTGTGGCATGAGAACCACAGGAATGCAAAAAATGACAATTGGGAGTCTTTTATGTTTGTGCTGTTATGGATTCTGTGAAGTTAATGTTACTATTTGGAGTGTCTAAGATTAGTCAAAGCTTCCTTTAGATAGCACATTAATGTAATGGGTTGTTTTCCACGTCTGCTTAATTTTAGCAAATTGTTCGGTTGCCTCAATATTGTAAGTTTAAGGAAATCCAGCTGTCAATTCCTATTAAACTGGCTTGAGTTTTATATTGTTAATTCAGTTGTCTTTCACACTCTGCCTGCTAAACCTAAAGAACTCTTTACAAAGGCAGATTTATGATGGATGCCATCTGGCCTGATAGAAGGAAACAGATATTGATTTTTAATATTTTCTCCAAACTTGTTTACTCTAGGATAATACAGCAGCTGTGTGGCGGCTTGTCTCAGAGTGGAAAGGATTATTACCAGTGCCTTTTGATGAGATAAATTACCTAGAATGACTTGAATGGCTAAAGGGTATACTTTGATGTGATGTCGCTTCATTTACCCTTATGACTAAATGATTATTGATTTTATATTTTTAAGCTCTTGAAACGTGAAAATAAGTTGGTAGAGAAGCCTAGCTGTGTTAGTATTATTAATTTATTTCTGCAGGGCATAATTCACTTTGGACCAGGTTGTGAAGGTTTTGGGTTCATGACCGACTCCAGATACAGTTGCAAAGAAATGGCTTATTTATATAGTCATTGCAAGTAGTTCCAAAATCAATACAGTCTGGGATTGGATGATTAAACTTAGTCCCTTTGTGGGATTCATTCCTGTAGCTACCTCTGAAATGATCTTGACTGAAGCAGATTCATGTGATCCAGTCTACAAATAGCAAGTTTGTTCAAGTTGAAATATTATTTTTTGCTCATCATTTTTTTATCTACTGTGTTCACTCAGTGACATTTTAACAACCAGAAAAAAGCAGTTGATTGACTTCTTCAATGAAATCACTAATCTGCATTCAAAGAGTTGCCTCCAAAGACTACTTAGATTTTCCATGGATAGATTTAACTACTGCTTTGATCAGTTAGTCCCAGTATGCAGTGGATTTAGGTCTCTGTACTTACGTAGGCAGCAGGAATCCAAGGTGTACACTAAACCTTTAAATAGTCTTCACAGTTCAAAACAGCTATTTGCCTTTTGTGTACAGCAGACACCTACATATTTCTGTGAAGTATTGCTTTTTCTATCATCATTTAACATGTTGGTGCTATTTAATGTTTTTCTGAAATGTGACTCTGTTGTCAGTCTACTGAAGTATTTTGTAGACACTGGAACAAGTGCAGAAATGTGCTCGAAAAAAAAAATCGCTCTCTCCAGTCTCCCACATTGACTATACATGCACTTTGCTTGTTGCCTTTTTATACCTTAAACAGCAATACTTTTAAGCTTAATTTCTTCTGGAAATGTTCAGCAACCAAAATGCTGTGTTATCTTACTTAGTCTCAAAAATTGTGATTCAAAATCCTGACATTTCATTTATATAGACCGTGAGCAAATTATAAATAGTATTGCTAATAGTATTTCAGCTCTCTAAAAGGAACTGAAGGCAATAAGCTATAACAAAAGCTATGGCTCTAACAAAAAGTTTATTACTTGGAAGAGTTAGCAGTGCATGAACCTGCACAGGACTGTCTAAACTGAAGAATAATATTTCATTATTTAATAGTACATATCTATCCGTCTTCTGTACAGGCTGTTAACCATATGCTAGTCTCTTGTTCGGATGTAACTAAACATGGAGTCGTGTGTGGGTTTTTTAAATCTATGTTTCACCTAAAATTGTGTGTTTCTAAAACACAGAGATCTTTCTAAATGTTAAGTTTATGTAGATAATATTATTTACTTTTTATACATATATGTGTGTGTGTGTGCGTATTGTCGGTCAGGAATATTATTCCCCCAAAGGATGTTTTATTATTATAAACCTTGGCAGCATATTTTACAGAGTTAAAAAAGGTGTAAAACACTTTTCCTTACTTTAGCCATACTATATGTATAATTAATGTGTAGTAAATTATATGGCCCAGTTTAAGGCTTGTTTAAATGCATAGAATTTGAAGTCTAATGCAGGAATAAAATAACTTTTGGATCAGTGTAATGTAATATGTTGATCCATTTTACAGGGTGGTGGTGATTATTTAATTAATCACCTTTTGACAATTATTCACACTGGTCCAAATCAAGGTCTCCATTAAAACCAAAGAATAGCTTCATTACAAATGACCCATAAAAGTGTCAAGTGCTGGCAGTGAAGACAAGTAATTTCCTTTCCCTTTAAAACCATTAGATCGAATGATGGGGGTGGGGAAGGTGATGAAGTGCGTAATAGTGTGATTACAAAGAAAAGCTTAAACAGTAAATTTGACAGCCATGTTAGAGCAGATAGAAGATAAGGGTTATAAACTGTTGGTTCTATACCTCCAAAATATTTTAATTTTATAAGAAGATAGGAATGACTGGATTATATTTTTGCAAAACTTTATTTATCCTCTTTTGGTGTTTATTTATAAATTGAGATTTGAAAATTGTCTGACTCAAAGCCATGGAGATATAAAATAAATACTGTATTGCCTTCTGAATGTTGCTTAAAATAGCAGTTAATTGAGACAAAATTGTTTTACAGCTCTGCAACTATTTCCAAAGCCTGCTTATCTACAGAATCTTTTCTATATCTTATTGGTGAGAAAAGCAGCAGAACCCTTATGTCAGTGTAATTATATCGGGCACTTTCTTTTACATCTGGAAAGTACCAAGAACTAGCAATTGATTTTGCGTAGAGATAAAGCTGCACTCATCTTTGATTAAAGGTAAATGCTGCACCTCTTGCTGAAAGTCCTTATGTTCTTGCTATGCCAAAACATGTGAAATGGTTTTAATTCTCAACTTTTTATAAAACCTTGTATATTTCTCTAATGACCACTACAGTTTCTCTACAAAAGGATTATTTTTTTATTTTAATTTTGCACCTTTCAAATCAAAATATTGTTCTTTCTCTTCAATATTAAATCTTCCCAAATATGTATACACTGAAATTAGATAGGAATGTATCTTCAGAAGGTATAACAAGAGTATTACACTGTCACTTTCAGATGGGCTGAACCGAATAATGCATTATTCACAAGCCATGTTCTGATTTTGAACTCGTATTTAATAGTGATTACAGACTTTGTTGTCATTTTGTTTGGTTGTGCTACTTAAGATTGTGGAATAAACCTTTCCTAAAGAATTCCATGTAGTGACCTTACCTCTCATGTAGGCTGGCTGCACACTGACTTCAACTTGTGAGACCTAACAGGTGGTGGTTATTAACTCAGCTATCATCGCAAAAAGACGTTAAAATAATACTTTCACTTGAAGGTTCTGGATAATGCTATCATAGAATCCAATCACTACAGAAGATGGATATATATTTACTAGTTTTCCAAAAGCGCAGCAAATATTGACCAGTCCCAGAGACGTATTTGCTAAATCTACTTGTCATTCTTTCTTTGATCTTCATTTGTTTTAAAATCTTGCACCTGAGGTTGGACTAGTTACTGTAAAAAATCCCAAAAGTTCAAGTGCTGCTTCTTAAAACTAATGGCTATTGACTTTCATTAGGACTTCTGTGATGTTATCTAACCCTGTAAAGACATTTGCGGTATGCAGTTTACATTGTATCTGGTGATTGTATAATCATTATTGATTTTCCTTGTGTGTAGTACCTATGTCAAACAACCTAATATATTTAAATGGTGATTATTTCAGCAATATATCTATTATTAGATAAGATCAAAGGCAGTTAAATGTGTAGCAGATAGTGTGATAAGATGATATAATGTGTATTTGTGCCAGTACCTATGCCCTTTTGTGCATAAAACTGCAATTCATAGTCTTTAATGATTAACTCTCTGAAGCATGTTGTGATTTCTATCCTGTAGTAGAATAAAGTATGACAGATGGATTAAAGGAAGCCCACTTTTTAAGCAAAAGGCCTAGGAGTTATGTAAATGTAATACAATTAGATGAATTGCTTTTCAAAAACCATGGGAAATCACTCCGTATATTCCATTCACTTCTTGTTTTCCTACCAGTACTTCTGAAGAAAACTAGAAATATATTTAGAAAGCTGCATGATTTCCCAAAGGATATAATCGCTGTTAATCCCATGAGTATGGATTAACAGAATAATTCAGCCCATAACAGCAAGTGATTTCTCAGGCTAATCTCATGAGTAGAATGGTTATTGTATTTTATTAGTGATCAAACAGCATTCTACTTAGACTGTAGGACAAAAGCAGCAAATCTAATGCACTCATTTAATATCAAAGAATGCTATACTTTACTTGTGGAGTTTCTCTGCTTTTACTAATATCATTTAATTAAAATATGTTTCTGGTCAGTAAATAAAAGTTTCACTATACATTTAATATAAAAAACAAAACCAAAACTGAATATGTAAATATACCTGTAGTGTTGAGGTGAAAGTACAAACCGAGACTTTTCATTCTGTCTTGGTACTGTTACAATTTTATCACTTTCTGCGTAGCTCCAAAAGCAGATGCTGCATTTGAAGATACATATCAATGCATACAAAATGTACACTTGAATGTGTGAATATACTTTCTTAGCAAAACTGATAGCTTTATTAAAATTTTTTAACTAGTTCTGAAAGATAGAGCCCTGTGATGGTACAACAGGCCCACATTCATTTTCTGTAGCTCCATTTTCAATTTTGAAGTGGTTACTGTTATTGCTCACAAGTCATTGTATTGTGTGCCTGTACCAGTTCTGTTAGTGTTAGATTGAGATCCTCCCTGCCACTCTCCATTACGCAGTATGGAGATACATGCTTTGGCCACCATTTAGTTGCTACTCATATCCTCAAAATTACTCTTTGATTTCACTCTTTATGTCTTCTGCATCCAGCTGTAAGACTGGAAACCATTACCATCCCTAACTTTATCTTCTACCAGGAAGTTACCAAAATTGACAGTCAAATGCTGGAGCAAATCATGTGGATGTTGCCCAATTAATATCAAGGGAAATCAGACATATTATTTAAACAGTTAATGTGATTGTGTGCCGTAACTTGTCTGAATCCACTTAAAGCAGCTGAGGAATGTCTCAGAAACTGCTTTTCCAGTAACTCAGCGCTAAAGGTGATCATTCTGATGACCAAGTACTAAAGGGGTAACTCTGGCAGAGAGTAGTGATGAGCAGCCAGAGCATTTATCCATTCACTGATGCAGCTGGATTAAGAACAGGATGCTAGCTCCCAGTGGTCTGCTCTGTTTTAGTCAGTCCACAAGGGTGGAGATGCCTACTTGATAATACCACCTCCTAGCTCCAGCCCAGGAGAGTGCTCTAATGCAAGGTACTCACGCAGTGTCCCTTTGCTGCAGTTTGCCACTGTGGCCCATTCTTGAATTCCCCTGATACTCCCATCCTGGGTAAATGTGGGAGTCTTCTCATCTCAGATAGGAAAGCACTGCTTTCAGTTGGGAAAGCTTCTTTGACCAATGTAGAAAGTCTTTTTCACTGGAAAATTTCCATATGCAACTGAATGGTGGAGCTAAATGATAGCTTATTTATTTTAATCATTTTGTCTAGATCCTAATTGCGCAAGTCTCATCAAAGCAACACCAGGAATTTGAATAATTCTGTTGCGGCTGGTAAAATAGCATGTGTGGCTATAAAGCTACCTACCATATGGGAATGTTAAGGACAAATTTCAGACTGCAAAGATGATTTCTTCATGTTCCAGATTAACTAAAGATACCTTATCCGGTACAAAGAGTTGCAGCCCAACAATAATTATTGACCTGACACTACAAATTGACATAGCTGTTCCTGTGCGAACCATCCAGATAGGCTCAGTTGCAGGACTAGGACCTATGTAATTCTCTCTGGTGTACATACAAATGCACCAGCTGAACCTGTACCTTATGCAGTCCCACAGTGTGTCAAGAAGGTAAACAGAAGTAGGAACTGGTGGCTTGAAGAAGCGGAAACTCCTAAATAAAGGCAGCTTCACAGAGAATATCCCACCAGCACTTTCATCTATGTATTCATGATTCAGTTCCATCTTAATACTGTTCAGAGCTGTGAGACAGCCTCACACAGGAATGGGTGGAAAAGCACAAGTGACTAGTTCTAAGGCATTTATTTCTCTGCAGAAAGTGCAATAATGATGTTTTAGTTTGCATTTAGAAACTTACCTGTATAGGAGTTTCCCCTTTATCTTCTGAAATATTATGCTTTGAGTAGCAATGCAGTTATTCGTGCAAGACTGTAGTTCAGCCTGTTGCAGTCATTAGAGAAAAATGAAGAAAAAAAGATCTATGATAGTGACATCTGGAGTCTACTATTCCTTCTACTACAGGCAGAGTGTGGGAGAAGATGGAGTAAGCAGCCAGGAGCAATGCTATGAGCAAGCTTGCAGAGGGTATCCTAGCTGTCAAGTTATTCTCCTACATTTCTGAGTGTGATCATTTAATTAAAATACTCATTTGTTTATTTTAATGTGGTCTTTTCCATGTGCAGGAAACAAAGCATCCAGACAGGAACAAACTTGCTCTTTATGTAAATACATATTTTAATAATGTTTGCAATGTATTTTTTTCAGTTGATACAATTCTTTCTCAAACTTCAGGCATACAAACAATCTAAATGAGTCTGTATTTACTGCCCGAAGCTTTAAAAATGTCTGTTAAACAAGTTCAAGTAAACCCCCCAAGCCTTAAATCTTTTTATGCCAAATACTAAATCTCATAGCATAAGGATCCAGAGGCCAAAAGGGTGCAATGGGGCAAATTGCAGCCAGAGCCTCTAATTCCATGTGTCTTTGAATTTTATTGCACAATTTCTGTCTCTTTCCAAAAGGGTGCAAAGAGGAAGCTGGGAGGAGCATGTTGAGAGTATGACCATTATTATGTCTCTGCATCATGTAGAGCCGCTATGCTGAGGAGCTCTGTAGTGGCTGGTTACAGCAGCATAACTTCTGCACATCATAGCTTTGGGCTGCAGGGAAACAATTCCCCCCTCCACCCTCCCCTTCAACTTCACATTGTTTTTCTCCCTTGCTAAGTCCATTCAGTCAGACTTTGAGCAGGACGCAGGGGAGCTGGCAAGAAATTCCACTCATCCATTACCATAGTGCTTAAGGACTTGTGCCTGGGAGAGATTCAACTTCCAAGGTGTCTTTAGGACCAGGACAACTTTACAGTAGGTTTCTTTAGGGTAGTATGACCATGTATGCCATCTTTGGTATTTTATTTTGTTTTACCTTTTGAAGGGTGACAGGCAGTTTTCCCACTCTCCTCATCTCAGGCCATTGCCCATTGCCATCTGTGTGACAAAGCCTGGGAGACAGACACCCTGACCCTTGTGCTAAGCAATGTAATCCCTTGGAAAATGTTCACGTCCAGATACCTGATCCAATACAAAGATAAGTACTTCCTTCTGTCTTCTACTGTTAATTATACTCAGGCCAAGGACTTACCCTGTATCACAATCTTTTCTTTTTATTTAACAGACCATCCTGGCTTATATGCATCCTTGCCTCTCCTAGACCACCTTAGCTACACAGGTGCTGAGCACATCTAAAAATTTTGGTAGGGAAGAAAAATCTCCACCCCAAGAAAAGAAAAACTACCACTGTTACTGTTTTCTCCCATTTGACTTTGGGACAAAATGAAGCCTTTTTTCAAGTATTCCATCCAAACTTGTGAGGTTTTAATGGAAGAGAAAATGGGAGAGATTGTCAGTTTCACCTTTAAAAAGCAAAAGGCTGGTAGGAAACGTATTCCTCACAGATTTCTCCAATGTGAGACCCATATGAAGGCCCCTGCATGGTTGGACATGGAGCAGGGACTGGGTTGTCCCCTATTGCAAAGGATCATCCTCAGAGCTGCTATTCCAGACATGTCTCATCACCCTGTTTAGGATTCATCAAGGGGTGCAGGGGAGTAAGTACCCAGTCAGCTGTAGATCCATGCTGCTGTCACTGTACTGTACCTAAATCAAATCCATTTACTGTAGGCCCTTCTGGAGGAGTTGCAGCTACTGCATTGATTTAAAAAAAAAACCAACAAAAAACTGCCTTTTCATGTGCTAAACATGGAATAGAAAAGATTTTGCTGAAATTAAAAAAAAAAAACCCACAGTATTTTAGGTTATAGTCATTACTTATACAAAATAAATGATCAAAACTAAGTAACAAACTCATATCTCTCTTTTGAGATTTCTATACACAAAGAAATTGGGTTATCTACAAACACATTATGGTTTTGAAATGTGTTACTGCATTCTAAATACTTGAATTAAAACAATTTGGTTTGAATTGTACTATTATAGGAGACTCAAAATCCTTTTATCAGAGGTTCTTTTTTTTTATTTCTTTTTTTGGTATTATTAAAGGATTTCAAGCTTTGTTATTTGAATGAGATAAACACTATGGCAACTAGGAAAGCCAGCAGTTTAGAAGTCTGCAGTTTTGAGTGCTTTCCAAAGAGACAAGGTAGTATCTGTATCCTAACATTTTCTCAATGCATGCAATATAATAGAAGGGAACTATTTCAATAAGATTCCTTAAAAACTACTAGGCGTAAAAATCCTGACACAGTGGAGATATTGCTCAAGGCACACCTTCAAGCATCAAGGTCAGTCCTTATGCCAAAGCATCACATTGTAGGAGAATCTTGTTTTTGCAGAATAGAACATAATATTTTTTAAGCAAATCCTAAATGCTAAGGAGAAAATATTTCACTCCCAGGTTTGTGGAAATTCTACCTGTGTATGTCCTTTTTTGGTGGACAGGTGGCTTAAATGGCAATGTGAAAAGAATACCATATGTCTTTGCTATTCAATGAAACATGAAGTCAATATTAAAAAGTTCCTAGTTGAAGCTTATTAGGTAAAGATGGCCAGATTTCAAGAACCTTGAAGTGTCAGTTTACAAGTCTCGATACTAGTCTGAAGTCTTCTGAACTGTACAAATGTTTCAGATGTGAAAAAAGTGGACAGACATCTTGTGAGAATTGCCTGTTTCATTTCAGATTCTGTGTCCTTCGGACTTTTCTTATTTCCTTTTTTGAATCAGAGCCATGTGCATAAGGACATATGGCATCGTGCACTTGCTAATGGTCACAAATCCTTCAGAAGGTGTGTCATAACCACAGTAAAAAAAGTTCTAAATATGTAAGAAATTGGAGTTTCCAATATGCATTGACATCCCCATTGTATTATATTACTTCAGTGCATAGGAAAAAATAGCACATATCTTAGGCATATTACTTAAAATATATTACTTTTTTTAATGTTTGGGGAGTTAAACATCACTGAATTTTTATTTTTACTCATTTGCTAATTAGGCACCGTCTACAATGAATACATCATGTTTTTGAAACTCACCACCACAGGATATCAAGGCCAAGACCTTTAAATTTGTAGAATTCATATTTTTATAAGAAGACAATAAATAAAAAAACCCAGGAATTTAAGTTATAAAAACTATCCACTTAAAGTCATAGATCAGCTTCTAGTGATCTGGTGGTGGGGAGAAATTCTATGGAACATCTTATATACCTTCTTCTGAAATAGCTCTAGCACTTGCAGAGACAGACTGCTCAACTAAATGAGTGCCTACGTTAATTTTTTGCAGTAGTAGAATCTGCTACATGTGGAATTTGTTTTCCACAAATACAGGTTATGAGAGTTCAGATTTAGAGTGACAAATCCAAACCTTTTTAATCCTATTACTATCATCAATCTAGGCAGTTTTTTACAATCCATCTTAGATTTTCATTAAATGAAGGGGAAAAAAACACCTTTTAAGGAAATGCTTCGCTTTTGCTAAATTTTTTTTCTGATTTTAAAAAATTCAGGGATTTCTTATGTAAGTTTATCACAGGAGCTAGTGACTGTTCAGTTAACTCAAGTGAGTGTATAAAGTACCTTAGATTATCAGAAAAGCAAAATATTTAAAAATTTATGGAGTAGCTTGTAGCTTAGCAAGACAGCTGCTTTTCTGTCTTGTTTTGGTGGTATTCTTGCTTTTTATTTTAAAAGAAAAAAGCAAACTTGCAGCCAAAAAGTTTTACTCAATGTCTTTGAATGTAATGCTCAAATATGTTTTTACTGAAAGGCTGTAGTTAGACTTATGCTCATAGAATCTTATGTGAACTAGGAACTTTACATTATTTTATATACACCACACATTGTATTGAAGAAATGACAGATTCTGAGTCTTGATCTGCTGTTGGGTCTGCCAGAGCCTCTAGTTCTTAAACAAACTGCTGCCTTGGTGGTCATGGTGAACAGACAAGTGAAAAAAATAAAGAAATCAGATTCATGGCTAGCAGGATACTTATTTAAATAAACCTTTTCTCTTTACTTTTCTTCACTTGACTAGGTTTTTTTTTTGACAACTGTGCTGAAAGGAATGGCTGAAAGACAATCACTTTGATAAGTTGGTAAAAGATCTGTACATTAATTCTCCAAGTGCCATTACATGATCCAGGCTTTCATCTGGTAAAATAAAGCCTATTAATAAACCACGTTTCATACTGTGTGTGCCCACCTAACAAAAACATTGCTGCATTCATTTTCTCCTTTTGCTGACAACCAGTTTTGCAGCAACCCAGCAGTATGCAACTAGTAAGCTTTCAACAGGCTGACAGCAAATTCTCTACCTCTAGAGTCAGTAACTACTACCTCTAGTAAGTTACTCAGGCTTTCTTTACCACAGATTCTTTTCCATAAAATAAAATACTATTTGTTATAGACAGAACTCTTTCATCCATAAGCAGCAAAAAGGCTTCTGCAGAAGTGGCAAATATAACTAGTCTGCATTTGCAAGTAGGTCAATGGGTCTGCAAGCATATGAAATTATTTACTCTGCGTCACAGACTGATTATGAGTCAGTAGAAGAATGAGAGTTTACTGTTCTTTTCTGTGAGTCTTTGATTGGCATGTGTTTTAACATTTTAGTGACTTATTTAGCACTTAGGATGAAAAGTTTCCAAACATTTCACATATTTAAGATGCTTAGGATCTTATTTCAGTAGGTACTTAGTACAATGCCCTGCTTCGTATCTTCAGTTCTAATTTTTGTCCACTCTTCTGAGTTAAGAGAGCTCAGGATGTCAAGTACAAACCTAAAAGATGAGAAAACCACAATTAGTGAATATGATTGACACCATTAATTTAAGTTATCTTCCCAGCCTGGCAAAAGGGCAGCAATGAAAATGTGTCTAAACACAGTCCATTTCGGATGGTTTCCATCATCCTGTCCGGTCATCAGCTGCTGCTCCAGAAGTGTGTGGGTCTTCTATGGTTCTTGTCTCATATCTGACATCCCTGTGTAGGGCTTCCATATATTCAGTGGACTCTGTGTTTAGGTACCTGAGTCACTTCCAGGAACCCTAGGACAAAGACACAGAGATTATTCCAGGACAGCATTAAGCTGTCCTTTGTCTGCTTGCAATCTCCAGCTCTGGTCACAGCACCATGTCCAGCTTTTGGGGTGATTTTCCTAACAGTCAAGACGTTTCTTTGCTATGCTACCTTGATGCATTCCAGAATCAGGATTCCCCACCACCTCCCCTCCTCAGCAATTTTATTTTTGATCTCTTAATGTTATTTTTCCCTAAATATCCAAAATCATGTTCACATGAGTCTTTCAGGAGATGGAAATGTTAGCTTCCCTCCTTCAATACTTTGTTGTTAGACATAAATGAAAAATCTGATGGGATTCATTCACCTGAAGGATTCTTTAAATTAAAGCACAGTCCCATTGTGCTACTACCCGATCGCCAATTAGACAGGATATTCAGAATATTAGGAAAAAAATAAATCCTGAAAAATGGAAATGGTAAAATTGCCAAGAATTAATAAAAGAAGGCAAAACTTCTGTGTTTGGAAGAAAAACAAATTAAATAGGTACACAGTGCTATGATGATGAAAAACTTTCTGCTGGAAAATTTATTACCTGGATATTACACAGCATCTGTTAAAGCTAGTCATTTTTAAATCATTAACTCCAGAAAATATGCAGTTTTTTTAAAAGAACTAACCAAAGAACTCTTTAGATTATTAAGGCTGTTTCTTCAGTAACTCTAGGAATTTGTGAAAGTCCCTCAAAATGGAATAAAGCTATTATTGTGTCCATATTTTAGAAAAATAAAGAGGAAGACCACAGCAATTACAGGTCTTCTAACCTGACACTGACCACAAATTAATCAAGGACCCAGTGTGACATGTGATTAAAAAAGTATTAAGAAGAGTAATATAATGGATCCTACCGAACATGGGTTTACAGAAACTTGCTTTATACATTTTTCCATAATATGTCTTTTACAAAAAAAAAAAATTTAAAGCAGTATGGAGAGGGAATTTTTTGTAGTTGACCAGATGCCACATATTCTAATGAAGAAATCAAACTAATACTGAAGCCTAAGTAATATTCATTAAATGAATGAAAAATCTTTCTAACTGTTCAGTACAAAAATGAAAAGGGAAATATTAATGATCAATTGTTGTCCCTTCTTACTTAATCTTTCTATCAATAATCTGAAAATAGTTACTATTGATAAAATCAATGATTGATAAAGGATAGGGAAAGTGTAATCTGTAAAGAAGATGGGTCTCTGATTAATGGGTATGTGGCTAAACATGAAATATTGGGGTAAAAAACATTTTTTTGTGAAGGGTAGTCATGCCTCACAAACCTATAGAACATTTTTGAAGGAGTCAAAGCCTATATGGAGAAAGACTTAGTTGATCTAGCCTTCTCAAATATCCAAAAGAAGTTCAGAAATGCTCATTTTCAAAGGCTTTTTAAGGGAAGGTTCTTAAATGGATAACCATTTTTTTCAACAGATGGTAAAAGTAAATGGTCAGTGTTCACAAAAAAAGGGAAATCACCTGAGGAGTCTCAAAGGGATCAGATTGTGCTAATCAGTCATCTGAAAAGGAATGAATATTTAGGCAATAAGTCTGATATGATGATATTAAGGTATTTAGAATAGTAAAGATAACTATAGAAAAGATGGCACTGAAAAATTTGTTGGTAGAATGACAAATTTTGGATGCTAAATATGTGTTTGGATTTAAAAAAGAAAAAAAAAAAAGACCAGACAATTTCATGGAAGAAAAATCTGTCAATAGCAGTTAACTGTCAGGACAGTACTTAGGAAATTACCATGTCATGTACTGTTGGGGACTGGGAGAATACTCTCATAAAAAGTACTGCTACGGGACTCGCCTATTTTTCCCTTAAGCATGTATTAATTACAATTGGGGTTGTTTTAGGCTTTTGTGCTAAACTGGGGGAGAGCTCAAATGGAGCTCACCAGCATCACAAAATATATAGCTGCTTGCTGGATATGAGGAAATTACAGGTACAAATACATCTGCTGAACTTGTCCCTGGGAAAATCCTTCTGGTCATCATGTCACTCCTGCCAAGAAGCTAAGGACTACTGTCAAAGAAGGGATATTTGGCTAAATGGCATGGTTGTATGCCTGAAGGTGAGAAGGCAATATAGCTTCCTTGGTAAATGAGGCATGAACAAAACCCCATTTCTATATGGTCAAATATGAAGTGCAAATCATTATGATAACACATAAATGTAAAGGAGCAAATAGATAAAATTTCTCTGATAGCAAAGCAGTAGCTTGGAAAAGACCAGGCATTGTGTAAGCAGCTGAACATGACCCTCTGCAACGTTTCTGTAGCCAAAGAGGATTGTTTCTATATTGCAATCCTTTTTACCTGATCCTAAAATATTGGTCAAGTTCACCTAAATGACTGTCAGTCACCTGACATTTAGGGGAACAATATTTATTATTGGAGAGGATACAAAGTTTCACTGAAGAAAATTTAAACTCACTAAGACCAATCAATAAATGAACTGAACTCAGGTCATTTGTCACTTCAGTTAGATGTTCAGTGCCAGAGAGATTACAAGAATGATGATGTTACCTGTTTGTACTGAGAAGAATCTCAGCCTTTGCTAGTTTTCCCCAACTGTAGACGTAACCACAAATGTGTGTCTGCAGAATGCTGAAAGATGAAAGTGACAGCTCTTAAAAAGGTAACATGCATGGCCATTACAAGATTTCTAAGCGCTCTTAGCTTGGCAAAATCAAAAAGCTTATCTAGAACAAGACTCTGCATTACACTTTAGTGAACTATTTCCATAAGAAAAGGTACTTCTGAATATTCTGAGTACAGCATTAAGGCTGAAGTCAAAATATCATTTAACAGAGGTGTGAGGAAAAAAAAGTCATTTTACTGGCAACCCCAGTGTTATTAGTATAGGCCATATAATGAGAAAAATTATATTTTTATGTGGCTGGACATTAAAATGCATACAGATATACAACAGATTAAAACGTATCTCAATACATTCTAGGACTGCAAAATATTCTCAAAAATCAAGACAATATAATGTATTTTGAAGCAAGTGGTTTCTGAATGACAGCTGAAATGTTTATATTTGTTTCTGTACAACTTTTCTTTACTTCCCCCTCCTCTACTTTCCTCTCCCTTTTTTCTTGGCATATATCTAGAAAGAGAAAAATCTATTACTTTATGAGAAGATTAATAGTAGAGTTTATCCAACAAGGTTATGGGCTATAGATTTCCTTTGTCTTACTCTTCATCCATAGACACTAGAGAGGGATGAAACCTGCTGAACTATGTAACATTAAATTTTGTCAATACAAGGCCTTAAGAAGCTAGAATATTACTCACATTAAGCTATTCCATTCTCATAAATTAGCCAGCAGTCATTTGGAGGCTTACTTTTGTGTACTAGCATTGCAAGAATGTTTACAAAGTAGTTTTATTGTGAGCATTAGAATTATTGGATGATAAAGCAATTAATATATTAATATATAATTAAAAGGCTCTTCTTTGATGATATTCTTTATTTTAAAATAATTGAACACATAATAAATATACAAAAATTCCTTTTAGGGGGAAATTTATTCAGTATTTACTTTTTCTCCAAGATGGTATTTTAGATATCCCTTGTTCATGTTGAATAAAGCTGCATAGGAACACACATAACAAATTATAAATGGTGTTTTTTTTGCAGGGGGCATAGTTTAGTATGTTGTTCAAATAGCCTGAGGGACTAACTGGACTTCATTAGGCTTTATCAAGCTTAGTATCCTTTGTTGTAATTGCTACGTAAAAAGATGTGACTATCTTTGTAATGGTACAGAATGGCAGATGAGGTACATAGCAAACGAGTGGAGGAAGCAAGTGTTGGAGTAAAGGTGCAAGAGACTGCTGGTATTAAGCTTTGTAATTCTGTTTGTCTGTAACCTCCCTCCAGAGGTTATTCTAGTCACTTTCCCTGAAATACCAATGCCAGCAGCCACTAAGGTAGTTCACCAATCTTTTCCTGTCAACATCAAGTCTTCCATGTCCAAAAAAATATCATGGAGTCTTTTCACTCCCATGTGTATTTCAAGTGAAGTATCCCTTCCCATTAGCTCTTTCAACCCTTTTGGTTTTGTCTGCCACTGCACAGTGTCAGAATGCCCCGAGACGGCATCTGCAGCTGGCCCAGAACATCTCTGACAATTTATTCCTGGTGAAAAAGAACCAAAAGGACCAATTAAAGGACCCCCTGGCTCTGGTCACCTGTTTGTTGAGGGAAAAGTCTTGGCCAGGAACATGTCAGCCTCCCCCTCTAGCAGCCAGTGCTCATGTTTCTTTTTCAGCCATTTGTTGTATAAGCTGGGTGAGGTCTGACCACAGCTAGGCAGGAGAAGTTAGCTACATGGGTACCCTGCTCTGCACTGCAGGCTGAGAGATTCAGTGTAACGAACACACTGTGGCAATGCTGCCCAATTTATTTAGCTGCAATACAATTCTCATGTAATTTCTGTCCTGCGATTTCTGTGCAACTGCTTTATTTTCACCCCATTTGTCTCCAGTTTAGAAACAGGCCACATGGGAAGGTTCTACTGACTCCTGCTTTTGCCATTATAAACCCTTCTGCCCTTACAGGGAACAGGGCAAACACAGATTATAAAACCCCATTTCCTATTTAAATGCTGTATTTCCAACAATCTCCTAGCAATTTGTTATTCTGACCTTTGTACATATTTTTGCAGAATGAAGATGGGAGGCGGCCAGCCTGAGACGGGTGTAGAGAGACTGAGTTAAAAAGAGTTATGTGCAGAGAGGGACCAGACTTAACTGTTAATTCCCAGGCATTCTAATTTTTTGTAGAAGTAGAGAAATATGTTTTTAAAAAAAACATTATGTTGACTCCTGGGTGGCAGCTGTATTCCACTTCTAATGGGAGCTAGGGATCTGGTCCTTAATCCTCTGTTTTGTAAAGAGTTTTGCATACAAATAAATGTACCTGGTACTATCACAAGCCTCCAGATTGTATTTTGAAAATCATTGGACAATGAGGTCTCGTGCAAAAAAGCATGGAGCGAACGGAGGCCTGATCATAAAGGGAACAAGACAAAGGATGGGGTGCAGCCCAGCTCTGGCACCATGAGGGCAGGAGTACTCACTGCAAGGGGCAGCATGAATGAAGGAGGACAGGTTTACTGCCCTCGGCCACCTCTGTAACTACATTCTATTCAGGCCAAGAACTGAAGGCTGATAACTGAAGAATCAAGCCATGGCTTTGCTTGTACAAATTACGTCCAGAGAACCGCTTACACACACACATGAGCTTCATAACATGCCTATTAGCAGATCTAGATCTGTTCCAGGTTAAAAACACATGCTAATGTATTATTCCTCGGAAGTGATTTCCTTAGCTGCCTTAGAGAAATGGGACCTGAAGGGTAGGGCAGAGGGGAGTTCCCCTGCTGGAAAATATGCCCCTTTCCAGGTATGCACATGAATTGGTGGAAGGACAACTTCAACTTATGAATACACTGTGCTTCAGGCATCTGCTGGGGTTACTAGCACTAGTTCTTTCAGATCTGCTTCCAGTACCCCGGGTAGTACTTAAAGAGTAAAGAGAATATCTCAATCAGCTGCCACAGACAGCCACAGACAGGAGTTTTTGCAGCCAGAAGAATTTTAAAACAGTTACTTTTGCCAGGTTAGATTAAAGAAGGTATGCCATTAGTAGAAAGCAGCACTTTGTATTGATATGATATGATATGATATGATATGATATGATATGATATGATATGATATGATATAAACTTCCCACAGTGTAAAGTGGCCAGCTGTAAGCATGATGAAGTAGGCAGTTCCTGGAGGCAGCAAATAGTTCTGGGCTGACTGTCTACTTTCCCCTTTCCTGGGGAGCCTGTACTGCTGAGGGCTGGTACTCCATGTGCAAGTAAGGCAACCCCTTCCGTAGGAGCAGTTTGCCCAAAGAAGAAAACTTCTTTGCGCAGGAGCAAAAAAAAATGCTCAACTCGCCAGGGCTCTCCCCTCAGTTCTTTATTTAATTCTGCCCTTTCCCCCTCTCCCTCCCACTTCCACTGAAAGAGTTCCCACCCTTGTCCTGGTCCTGGCATTCCACTGCTGGCAAGAAAATTCAGTTTTCTCTACAACCATTGAGAATGTCTGAGCCAGCTCTACCCAAAGAAGAGTTTTCCGTCTTGTTTTCATGCTTCCTTTTAACCAAGCTCTATTAATTGGATGTTAATGTCCTCACTGTTTGGACTTGTAATATGGCAGTGCCATTTTGCCACCCTGCACCCTGCCCTGGGGCTGATTTTGCTGTGTAGCCAAGGGTTGATTGCTGTCACCATGGGCCTTAAGGGAATGGTACTGTGAGAAAGGCCACGGTCCACAGAGCATCACCTCCTCCTGTTAAGTTCTCCCAGAAGCAGAAGCTTCCATGAATATATGCAAGGTCTGACACAAGGCTTGGACATTACAAGGCTGATGTTGTAACTGAGGCATATTTTTTATTACCTCTCTTCAATCAGTTGTCCTTGATCCTGCATATGACTGAATGAGGTAAAACACTTGGGGCAAGAAGGAGAAAGTTCGCAGAGAAATGGAATAGACTTCTCATCTGCCACATTTGGTATAGGAGAGGAATGACTGCACTGGTTGGGCATTCACAAAGCCTTATTCAAGTACATGCATTCAATAATCAGGTGGCTTTTGGATAGCACACTCCAAATGATCTGCCCAGCTTGGTCATCACATTTCCTGCCAAAGACGTTCTGGCTGTCACAAATTATGGTATGTTATTGTCTATTTATTGTCTGCCTTTTCAGAAATGAAAATATTCCTCCTAGACAAGGCGTAACATATGATATGATAAACTGTGCAGTTATGGAAGTTTACAACCCCTTGCTATTAATAAGTGGGGTGGGCAACATCCCTTATATCATAACATCCGCCTTTGAAATACAAAGTAACCACAACACATGATCTGTCAAAAACTATCATGATGATAAACAATGGGGTGAGCTCCAAAATAAATAAATAAACACTGCCAAAGAAATTATTTGCATATTTTTCTCTCTCCCCAACCAATGCTTGAAAAATGTCCTCATTCAATGTGCTTGCTCATCCACGCAGCTGCCAGCTGTGCCTTCTTCCTTCAGCAGTAGTCACATGTTACATGGTTTGTAATACCAAGTCCATATTGCTGCAGAAACATAAGCTATGAAATACAACTCTCTCTGGCCCTTTAGAATTTGTGTGGAATTATGATTTCAGTGCTGCAACTAAAATTTGACATTCACTTGAAGACTGTGGCATGCAGGAAACCAAGACAGACAGAGTACATTCAAAAATGTCCAGACACTAAGAGACATCTCCAGCAACCCTCATGTAATTAATATAAATCTGGGCTGCCAAAAGTACTAACAGCACTTGAGGCAGCTTTGAAATCCCAAATGCATGACTTCTAAATTTAGAGCTCTGTTCTTACTATATTCTGTTATGCACATGTTTAGATTTCTGTTGATTGTTTGCAGAAGAAAAGGAATGTAAAGGTTACTTGTTTAGAGCGAAACCGTGGCCTACAACTGCAACTCAGTATTGGGGGATGAAGAAAAACTACCCTGCCAATGCAGGGACTTAGAGTGGCATCGTGATTCGCAACGAGCTCAAAACTGAGGCAGCTGCTCTGCTCTTAAAGAGGGTGAAGCGGGCGATAGCGGTGTTTGCTAGCATACGCAGTCCGCCTTGTTCCCTGTGCCCTGCCTTTTGCAGATGCTAAAAGAAATGGTAAGTCTGCACAGCTGTTACGCTCACTGAGTGTGAGATCCTGACCATAACTGTACCCTGTGTGGATGGCACAGATATGGGAGATACAATTAGAGCATGGTGTAGTGGAATTGTGGAAGGTTGCAACGGGCACTGAATAGAAATGCAGACCTCAAATATGGAGGAAGAAGGTAAGGACCAACATGGATTTTTTTCTTATTCAAGAGCATCACCATTCCAATTCTGGTACTCAATAGATACACTGATGTTTCACATCCCCCTTAACATGTCACAGACAGCCAGATTTGGCTACAATTCAGTTGTTTAACACCACCTAATTATCCATAAGGTCTGAATTTTTAGTCTGTGTATTTGTTACAGGGCTTCTACTTCAGCAATTCCCCTCGGACATTTCTCCCATGGGTTTTTAAGGCACATCTGTGCCATTACATAGCTGATAGAAGGAACACATATCCTACTCCTGCTATTTTATCTTTTTTTTTTTTTTTATTTCCTGTATGGAAAGAGATCAATAAAAGATCATACTTTGTATCTACTTTTTAAAATCTGAATCTTTCTTATTTCCTGTTTCTAGACTGATACGCACCTTCATGAAGCTGAAACTGCTTTAATGTGTGCTTTTACATGTGCTTCTGTAATGATGAGGCTGTTTTGTTTTGTGATTATACATGCTTTTATGCCATTATGAATCCTGAGATTAATTTTCTTTCTTTTTTTTTTTTTTTTTTTTTTTTTGCTTAATTATTCCCCTGTAGTTCTATTAACTCAGTAAAATGTATTTTGATGGGAAAATGTGATTGCAATTATTGGTCAATATCATTAAGTTCTCCCTTTTCTGTGTTCCTTTGGGGCAATTCTGTAAGAACTGTCTCCTTTTCCCAGAAACCTGAAAATTATGTTTCTTAAAGTTTAAGGTCTTTTTATACCAATATCTCTTCCTTTTCTTTGTAAATAATTTTAGCAGTAGTCTGAAGTAGAAAGTGCGTGTACTCAGTGGAGTTCACAGATACTATGGAAAGAGGCAGATTGCATGATTCTAATGGATACCATCTCAGTAGTAGAGGGAATAATCTCTAGGTAAGGTATTAGATTGCTGTTAATGTAACCATGAAGGCAGAGGGTGGTAACAGGATAATCCTAGTAGATATACTCAAGTGTTTAAACCAGTTTTATGGTATCCTCCACACGATAATGTAAGCAAAAGGGGTCAGATAAGGAACACATTTTTAACCATTTGTATATTAGTGAGAGGAGCCTAGATAATAAAAATCACAGCTGGAGATGCTCTTGCCTGAGAAGGAATATTCTGCATTTGGTACTGGAAATATGATAAGATGGATGTTATGACTAAAATAGCCTTTCATACTTCCAGCTTCTTCCATAACGATAAAATGGGGAAAAAAGGCACGGACAGGGACTTTGCATCAAAGACACTGTTAGTTGTTTCTCATAGCTCAGAATGGGAGGCAAATGTTATGGATGAAACATCTACATAGCAAAAAAAAATTGGGGAAAAAAAAATCTACTGGCTTGTTTGTAGAATCCACAACAGAAAATCTACTCACAGTAGATAACAGCCTGTACTGTTCTTTAACATCTGCCCATAATGTGTAACAAAGCTAAAAATTTTAATAGGGGTGACTTCATCCCGGAAGATGCTTTCTCATCATCTCATGCATCACAAAATTTTCCAGAATTTCTAAAAATAATAAATGGCAATATCTTTATGCAGAAACTCCTGAACTCAAAAAAGATAACTCAGTTTTTGATCTTATTTAAATGAATTAAGAGTTAATTGCTACCATAAAGCAAATGGTTTCCTAGATATAGATATCATGATCTGATTGCATTTACCTTGTGCAGACAGAACATATCACCAAACTATGTACATATATATATATATATATACACACACACACACACATATGAACTTTGTGTAGGCTATTTTTTGGTATATTGGACAATGACACAGCCTTTGGTATATCGCACATTTAAAGTGGTAAGTATTGGCAAAATATACGAACTGTCAAAAAATAAAATCCTGGATACCCACAAGCATCGTTCACAAGTAAAACAAATTATACTGAGCAAGAAGCTATCCTAGTTAAAAAGAGATTGAAAACAAAATAGAATATAAAATATTAATATAAAGCGTGAGTAAATAACAAAGTATTATAAGCTACAAGTTGAAATATACTCAGCCTGAAGAAAGGACTATATGTCCAAAAGCTTGTCTGTTTTTTCCAGTTGCATCTGTTAATTTAGTAAAAACATCCCCTCCCCCTGCAAAATTTGCACTAAGTATATCCTCAAACAACCATGGATACAACAATACATAATAACAAAAGGAATTTAAATGTAGAGGACCAAGAAAAACCCTAGGTTATGTATGCTTATTCTAGATTGCAAACTGTAACTAGGTATGTATGTTCCATAGATATTTTTGGGGTTGTCATTTTAACAAAACACTATACCAGCCACATTCAATAAAGTGCCAGGGACTGAGAGTTTATCACCTTCAAAGGATGGCACATGAGGAAACATGCTAAAATGGTATAGTTTCAAATTACCATATCTTACGAAAGTGCTTTACATGCAAAAGCCTTATGGAAACTATTCACAGACTTTTGAATAACCATTATTATGATTTTGTAAACATGTGAAAAATGGGGAATTTTAAAGGTACTGAAAAACTTCCTGTACCAATACAATTCTGATAGAATGTTCACCCAACTTGGTTCAAGTAAAGGACTTTAAATTTAGGATTCTATTTATAGATAAGCTTGGATGAAAGAATGGTTGCTAAACAACCATTTTTGTCAAGATTACAAGTTTAACCAATGTGTGCTACCATAATAAACCCAGATTTCTCCAGAGCACAGGACACTTCAAAATTGACAGAGACAACACAGGTCAGGTTAAAACTAGCTCACTGAAAGATCTCAGACCAGGTAGTCCTGTTTCCAAGGAAGTCTTTTAGGGATTTCTTTTTATCCATATTGTTTTATGCATGTGCCAGTCATCTGAAGATGGTACAAAAATCTTTGTTAATAAGTTTTGCAGATAACACAAAGGTTAGTGAGGTAGATAATGAAGAGGATCATCAAGAATGATCTAAATAAGCTGCTTAAAATGCCACGCCCCAAAAAATTCATTTAATAAGGTGTATATATTACCAAGTAATATACCTGTGAATAAAGAATGAAAATTGTGCCTACAGGCAAGAAGTTCTACTTCAGAAAACTGTGGCAAAAGTATCAGTTAAAGATACTGGGGGTTAACCACCTCAACTACCAGTGCACATCTATGGCAAAACATAAAAAAGACTTGATGTGATACACAGATGTCTAAACCAGGAAAAATCAAGTGGAAGCAAGGAGGTGGTCTTGCCTCCATACACTGCCTTAACTGTCAAATCCTAGCTGTGAGGCTAGTTAAACAGGACTCCAAGCCAAAAAGCCGGACTGCCAAGTCCCTCCACACACACTGCAGGTAGAGACGGTCTGTGCCAGGGTTCACCCAGCAGAAGAAGTGGTGCTCCACTGGTGTGGGTCATCCCATATGGGCCTCTGACCAGGCAGTGATTTAATGGGGTTTTGCTTTCCTTGTAACAATAGTGTGAGGAGCGTTGGTGGAGAAATCCTCTCCAGCCAGTGATGCCATGGTCTTCATCTCTCCTGTGACACGCAGTTTAACATCTCTAAAAACTGAAAAGTTTAAATTTAAATAGTTTGCTTGGTAGAGGCACCTGAGCCACTTCTGGCAGTGACAGTTTGGGTACTGGAGACAGCACAGCTGCAGCCGGGAGCTGCCGTGCCTGGACTACGTTAGCTGTATCGCTTTCAGCACTGCTCCCAGTCTAATGCAGCTTTATTGCTTCCTGTAGCTGAGCTAATTTGTTCAGAGGTAGCGTGGGTATCTGTACAGCACTGCACCGTGTCATGTGCATATACCTTTTATGGCCTGTAATGCACGGGATGTCAGGCTAAGATGATCTAATAATCCTTTCTGGCCTTAAACCACATGAAACCATCATCAGTCAGTTCCATTAATCTTCCATGAAGGAAAATAAGACACCTGAACATAGCAAGACAGTGAGATACAGCAGTAAAAATGTTGAAAATGTTTCTCAACTTCACCCTGCTCTCTCTCTAATTCTGCCATAAATTACTGGCCCGAGTCATGCATTGTCCATGGAGACACCGAGGCGCTCTCAGACTTTATCAGGCTGCTGCAGAGGACCTAGATTTGGGCTTGCTACCTAGGCAGTAGCAATTGGCACAGTTTGGGGAGAGGATAAGAAAGAGAAGGTTGTACACAAAGAAGTCCAGTATGGTTATCAAAGCCACTGCATGGTAGCACAAGGACTTTAGGCAGCCCGTAGGCCCACCACGTTAGGTACTGTTGGCCATGCAGCCCTTGGTATTTTCATGAGCAAGAGAGAGAAACAAAAAATCTTGGACTTACTCCCTCTGTTTTCATGTGTCTCATGTAAAATGCACTGAGCAAGTCGTAATCTGGAAATGAGTAAAACCTTTGGATCAAAAAATCCGATGGATCTTGGCCAGTTTGTGCAGAAGTTACCAGAACACGGTCTCATTGCTCCATACACAGAGAACAAACAGCTGGAGGGCCTAAGTGTCCACGTGATGGGGGTTTGAGAGAACCAAGCCTGGGAGATGTGCTGATTTTCTCTTCTGGCATGTGAATAGGTTTATTTTGGACAGCATCTGTTTTATTTTTTTGTTCTCCGTTGTATGTCATGTTCCTTTAAAAAGGGAGTGACTAGGTCAGATGGACCCCCTGGAGGGAGCAGAGATTCCTCCTTTCCCTGGAGAGCAGATGAGCATGCTTGAGGACTGGGTGGGAGGAGGAGGAGGATAGGAGGAGCTCCCAGGCTTCAGGGTGTAGTGGAGAGAGGAGAAGAGAATGGGAGCCCTAGCGAGAAGATGGGAGCCTGCTGTTCATGGAGAGGCTCATGAAAGGAGCAGGGAACATATGCACAGCCAGGCGCCCTTGGCGACAGGAAGAAAAGTTCCTAGGGATCAGAGAGGACTGCGCGGAGCTTGCTGCAACCCAGAAAGTCACAGAGTTGACTGAAACCAAACCTGGAAGCAAGTACCCACCTAACACCCCCCAGGGGGAGAGGGTGACGCTGTGTTTATAAGCTTTTCTTTTCTTTTTTTTTTCCATCATCACAGAGAGAGAAAATGTTTCTTTATTTGTTAAGTTAAACTTTCTTGTTTCTGTTCCATACAAATTGTCTTTTTGAGTTTAAAAGACCCTTTGGTCTCTTCAGGGAGCTCGCAGTAATGAAAAAGTCTAGATCATCATCAAAGCCCCGTCTGTCCTCTCACAAGGCACAGAACCAGAAATGACCCCCAGTTTTGCTCCTCAGCACTAGAGATATGTGAATGATAGAAATACTGTGAAGCAGTTAATTATATTTCATCTGTAACATAAAACCGCCTCCAAAAAGTGCATGAAAAATTAGGAAAAAATATATTAGTTAATACCTCCTTAATAATTCTTCATTTAGTTTCAGTAGGTCGAACAGGGCGAAAAATGAATTTTGGTTCATTGGTAGTACAGAAAAAAAAAGAAAGGGTTTGTTTTGGATCAAATTGAAAATTATTTTCTTTTTTTATAGTTTCATGAAATATTGCAAAAGTGATGGAAGCCAAAATATTTTAAGTGGGTTCAAACCTTTTAAAACTGTTTTTCTCAAAAAATTGAATGGAAATTTCAAAAAGGAATGTAATTTAAAATGAAATAATTTAAATGCTTCACTTACAAAAACGTCAAAAGGAAGCATTTGATTCTTTCAGAAAATTACAAGGGTCTTTTCAAAGTGAACTACTCAACAAAATTAACACAATTTTGCAAAATGTTTTGGTATATCTCTGTCTCTGTTGCCAGAAAAAAAAAATCAGTTGAAAAATTTCACTCAGCTTCACAAACAAGCAAACATTAAGAGCTCAAAAGCATGTAAGCACTGAACTTTTTCTGGCCATACAGACCAGAAGTGCCCCTGAAGAGCTAGTTTAGTCATAACCAGAATAGCCTACCAGAAACCCAGATCTGTTAAGAAGAAAAATTAAAAACAGATATGCCATGAATGTTTTTGTTGCTCTTTATTATTTTCCATTTTTTTTTTACATTCCTTCTCCCCTCCTTTTGCCCAGTCCTTCTTAGATGCCTGTGTACCAGACATTCCAGGACAGAACATCTTGTGATCTCCACACAAATACCTCCCCCAGAACAATTATGGGTCGAAGTCTCTGCTGGCAGAAATTGTCTTCTTACTCATAAAGTGAATTATGTTAGCTGGGATTCACACCTGATAACTTCAGATACAGCAATTTCAAAAGCTTATTTTACAGAAAGGCTCAACTTATTTTGACAGTTTTTATTCCGCAGATTTTCATAGGCACGACAAAAGTTTCCTTTTTGGGGATTTGGACAGGAAACAAAGCCAGTGACAGCATCACTAGTGGATTTCAATTATTTAAGAAACTAAATTATTTTCAGGACAAGGTGAAGGACATGCAACACTCCCTTTGCAGGCTAAGGACTCTCCTGGATCAGAAAAAGATCTGAGAGGTTAAGCAGAAAAGAAAAACTTGCGGCCTTTAGGACAAACTGAGCCTACAGAGTATTTTCACACATTCCCAGACCTCCCAGAATCTACAAGCACATCAAACTGTGCTGGGGGAAGAGTGCCTTGAGCTAATGCTGACCTGAAGTGCTAAGCCATATGGGCTGCTGCTGTGCCATAGAGATGCCCCATCTCCAACTGTCAGCTAAGTCTATTAGTTTTAGTATCACACCTCAGGAACAAAGTTACTTTGCTTTTGAATCCATGCAGGCTCCCAAAGTACCAGGTATGCACAATTCTAGGTCACGGGGAAAAATACTGTGCAAACGTGTCAATGCAGGTTACATTTATGCTGTTCCTATTTAGTAATGCCGGATGAATGTGGACCACAGCAGGCACAAGGTTGCTGGAAAATAAACCAGGTAGAATCAGTCTGATGTCCCTGAGATAAAAAGTATCTGCTCTGTTCCTAATTGACTGAGTCCTGTGATGCTGATGAATTTATTTGGAGGACTTCTGTTGATTTCAGTGTTTCTTTTAAGGACAAATCTTCCTTTTGTTAAATCAATTTTATCTTTTTTTTTTTTTAATCTGAAAAACAGAACTCACTGGAAAGGTCTCTCACTTTCCTTCTTTTCTTCTTTACTTCTTTCTTTCTCTTCTACTTTCTTCTCCCTTTTCCTCCCTTTTTCTCTCCTTCTCTTTCTCGATTTACTCTTTTGAAGGCTTTTTGACATTATAGGAATACCAAGTTTGGTCTTTGCCATTTTATTTTTTTCCTGGAGCAGCTCTGGGAAGTCTTGTGTTCTGGGTGTTCTGGCACTGTTGTATAAAGAATGAGGATCTTGAACAAAGACTTTCTTTGCCCAAAATTGTAATTAGTTGCTGAAGTTGCTAACAAAAGCAGAGGCAGATGAACAAAATTACTCTAGACATTAAAAAGCTTGTATGATGACAGATTGAAGAGATAGGGACTGTTCAGGGAAAAAAAGTAGGTCATTTTTGTTCAAAAGAACAACCAGACTTATTAAAGCAATAAAAATTAGGTAAAAATAATATTAGCACAATTACTATGTCATTGTGTAAATCAGTGTTGCACCTTTATGTTAAATACTTTGCTCTGTTGGCTAAGTTACCATCACAAAAGTGAAGTGGGTTTTGAAAATTATTCTAGGTTTCTCAGCTCTTGCTACACTGAGGACAGCAAGACCTCATGAGTGGATGGAGCTTTTGATAAGAAAGTCCGTGTCTATTTACTGAACCTAGCTAACTCATGAGATTTACAGGATTAATTTTGTCATCTTTTGCGAAAGTCCAAATAAATTATGTCTTCCAATCTTCTTGTATTCACTCTTTTGTTATCACACCCAACAATTAAAAGAATGTGAATAGCTTACAGAGGCACAGATTTCTTTTACAGAAGCCATGGTGATCTGTCTCCATCATATTATTTTCAGCTGGGTCTTTTATAATTCTGTTTTTAATTAGCATTTCAACCAACTTTCTTGGTGCTAAAGTAAGAATTCTCAGCTCTGAATTTCCCAGAATAACCTTTACAGTAAAATACTGTTTGCAACAGAGCTGTTCTCTGAGAGAGCAGCTATTTACTTCTGATTTCTTCTACTTGCTTTTTGAACCCTTTTGACTAATATTTTATTTTTCAATTCTTATTTTCAAAATTCAGCATGCTATTTTTTCTATTATTTCTCACCTTCCAGAGCTTAGTTAACATCTAATTCCCCTGTAGTGCTACATGAAAGAAATTGGGTTTTACTGGAAACCCAAAGAAACTCTCCCATGAAGAGACCGTAGACAGGAGGGCATCACACATGGAGTAAAAGAGGATGAATGGAAAGGCGAGAGAGAGCTCAGCAATCGAGTTACAGCATGGAAAGGTAACAGTATGGTGGAGCAGGTACCTGGTTTATGATTCAGCTCTACTAGTCACGGACATGTAGGACTCTCGGTGCTTCAGCTGCCTAGCTGCGTGAAGCAGGATGTATGACCTGACCAAGGCCTTTTTTTCAAATGAACAAAAACTGAGCACAGTCTGGCCATGTTTCAGACAAATTGATTTTTGCCATCCATTTCCTCAAAGAATAGCAGTTCCAGCACAGATGAAGACATGGGATCTGGTTTTTACAGGCTTTCAGGCTCTGTGCTGTTTATAGTCGCAAGCCTAGGAACCAAATTCTTAATCAGTGTATTAGGTAGTCAGAAGAGTTTTCTTTTATCAAATATCAGCTGTGGCAGGGGTTCAGACACATACTATCCCAAATCACACTGAGACCAACAAGGTATAGGCTTCTAGGTATGTCATTGCCTTTGAAAATATCTTTTAGCCCCAGGAAACTTCTTGAAGCAATGCTCCCTAAAATCAAGGCCAAGATGCTGATGCAGCTTCTTCAGACAGATCTTAACCATGGGAACTTACCCCTCTGTGGTATTTTGATTCTGACCTGTCATCAAACCAGCTTCCCCAGCCAGCTTATTCAAAGGACAGTTCTGTGATCTCCTATATATGTCTGTGGGCAGTATGCCCACCAGCCAAGTGTCCTGTATGCTACACAATGGTTGGGTCTACACAGTGGAGGAAGTGCACTCCACAGTGCGTCCTACAGGCTTGAACCCCTGGTCTTCCAGGCTGACTGGTGATTGTCATGGTTTTCTTCATAGCCCCTCAAGAAATTATTTTGCTCAAATGGAAATGAAGGGTACGTGAGCTGAGACAGGTTTTGTCCTGACATGCTTACCTCGAATCCCCTGTGCTGACCCAGAGAGCACACACAGCCAATTTGTGAAGTGCACTCAATTTGTGTGTTGTTCTTGAGCTTTATCCTAAAAGTTAATGTGATTATTACATTTTATATACGGATCCTAGGATGAAACAGTGTGCGTTCTAATGCTTGAAACTAATTATTGTCATATATGTCTTATTTGATAGAACTTCTTTATATTATTCTACTGAAATATAGAGTTATATATCACAAGAATAATATGTACAAAAGAAAAACAACTTTTAATTGGGAAGCTCAATAAAAACATAGTGTCTAAAAATACAGAATATTCAAGTAGAGTAGCCAAAGTAACAATCTACCTTCTCTTGGTGTGCAATCCAGCCTTTGGTCCCTTGGCTGAATTTCCTCTCATGTTGTTGTTGACCCCCGGGCATGTTTTAAAGAACGAAGAAAATTCAGGTGATCAGTTCAAAAGTACTCTAAAGAACTGATTTTAAAGAGCTTTGCTGTAAATATCAATAATGGCATAAAACAAATGAATTAAAATAATGAAACACAAATGCTGCATGAAGGAAATAATTCATGATGCAGTTTTAATAAAAGTAGCTGAAAGAACAGTCTTACTGATGACACTTTCATATGCTTTAAGATATGAAGAGAAAGAAACATAGTCGGTCCTTGAAGAGATCATTCTTGCCCAACCTCAGACACTAGAGTTCATGGGTCTCATTTTGTTTCTTAAAGCAGGGACGAACATTACAGAATACTTCCTTTATTATCTAATCACTAGTATAAAGCTTCATTATTACAAATATGACAAGTGGATGTCTCTGATTTGCTCTCTGTCTCGTGGTTCATTCTGTGCAAAGTTTCACCTCATGTGTATGGTCTATAGTTACCTGTACCTGTCCAGTCCTGCTGTGCACTCGGTCCTGCCTTTTGGCTGGTGAAGTCGATTGTTTCCCTGGCCCTTCACCTAGTAATATTTTCTTTGATCTTTCTGTGCTTGTCCTCTTTTTTATGACTTAACTTATGCTGAAAGTCTTAACCTGAAAAACGTAATTTATATTCCTAAACTTACTAACGGATCTGTAAAAGTCTGTTAGCATTACTACCTCCCCACTAGTATTACACGTGTCCTATTTACTGTGTAGGTTAGGAGCAGTCCTTATAGCTGTGTGTTTGTGCTGCAGCTGGTGTTATGAAGTCTTGATCCTACATAATATTAAAGAGTAATCTTGAACATTGATGAAAGAATTCTTTTCTTCCTTTTTTTTTTTTAACTTCACTGACTTTTCCTATGAATGATATTGTGAGCCTGAAAACTAACCAGCAATCGTGGCCTACGTGTTCCATTGACAAAATACTAAGCAGTGACTTTAAGAAAAGTAAATCTGGTAAACAGTATGTGGCCAACTAAAGTGGAAAAGGGACAAAGCAAAAGAATAATAAAAGACTAGTCCCAAGTAAAAGTCATAGATTTGTTTCTAGTGTTAGTGGACCGACAGTTTTTTTAGGCAAACTCTGTTAAACAAAAATCAATTAAGAGAGCTGAAAGAGACAATTCCATTAATCAGGTAAAAACAGAACAAACAATTAAAACAAAAAAAAAACATAGTAAGTGTACTGTTTCTTCTTTCAATTGCATACTTAAAACAAGCATATTTACAAGGAAAAGATTCCTTTATAACCCATGTTTTTACAAGGATTAGAATTAATGTTTTATCCTTTCATACATGATTTTTAATCAAATTCATGGAAATATTTTTAGTGAATAGTGTTCACAAATCTGATAAGGTGAATAAATTCAACTGAAACACAAGAAGTGTTAGAAATTAAGTACCTATCCTTGGGGAAAAAAAAAAAAAGAAATTAATTGGTGTACAAGAGTATATGTCATATTAACTGTGTTTGTGCAAAACCAAAAATCTATTATACATTTTTACAAGAGTGGTGCTGAAGAATTTCTTAAATCAGTGCACTTACAGTATTAAGTTTTGTTAGTTTATAAAAAAAGCTCACTAAACCTATAGGGAAGGATATCTTATGTGACTGGCTATTGACCTGAAGTTCAAACAACAAGAAGCAGCTCATAAAGTTCTTTGGGTGAGATTATTGCCTTCTGAAGGTCACAAAGGCAAGTCCACTATCGCCAAGTCATGGTGTATCTGCCACGCTATTACCTTCCAGAAAAATCTCAGCTAAGTGACGGTAAGGGAGTAGCAACAGGGGAGGAAAAGAGTGAGAGAAAGAGGAACTTTTGGTTTACTCATTTTGAGAATCCAAGAGCTTTAAAAAACTAAAAGACCAGAACACTACAGAAATTTTGATGATCCCAGGGTAGAATTATTTGACACAAAATGTCATAGTGGAGGCTGCTGGTTAATCAGTTGGTTTTTTCTTCCCATCCTTATGACTTCCTATCTTTCATGTACAAGGACTCTACCAAATGGGTCCCAGATGAAAAAGTCAGGCAGTGTATTTGCATGAGAAATAAAATTTAAACATTGTGTACCTCTGGTGTTTGAGATAATGACATCACATAATTCTCAACAATAGTTTCAAAAATCCATGTTCAAAAGTGCAGAGGAGTCACAACCTTCCAGGACTTCACTAATTAGCAATTGGGGAACATCCAAGAAAAGAAAAAAAAGATAATTTCACTAATTTCCTTTTAGAGATGCATTAAAAGGTCATGTGTTTTAAGGCTGAGCGGCACAGAGCAGAACTCGTTGTCTGTTGATAAGAATGAGGAGATTTGTTTTTTGAAACTCCTGGAACCCACACTTCAAACATAAAATGTCTTTCTGAAAACTGAAGAAAATCTGTTGATTAGTTTGTGTTGGCATTAGTTTAATGTAGATCTTTTAGAAGACCTCTGTGAAACTTTTTTTCCCCCAGGTGTCTTACTACTAGCAAAACAATACAAGCTCTCCAAACCTTCTATAGAGTGAAGAGTCAGCCTATACACAGTATTTTAGCCACAACAGGATCCCACTGTTGCACTGAGCATAGCCAAAGACACAACAAAGTCAACAGTTCATGTCATTCTTAAACCCATGTTGATACCAGGAGTCAAAGCACAACTCTTCTTTTCACCTAGTTTTCATTCTGTGCTCCTACTGATGGAAATGAGTCATTTGTATGAGGAGAAATGTGCACGTGTTTAGACTTCTCAGTGGCAAATGGGCAACCAGCCTTTCCCAGATGAAAGAGTCTTCAAACCTGTACGGTTATAGGTTGAAAGCTAGGGACCAGATGATCTGTCTGCCCTTCACTTACGTGATGTGAAGGAAGGTTGTAAACTTGGTTCAACCAGCAGTCTACTGGAGCATTGCTACAAAGCCATGAAAAGCAACGAGACCATATGAGTAAACCTTGATAGCATTTTTTTAACAAGTTAGAAAGAGCGTTATATGTTTTTTGCTCATAACAATATTCAACATAATATTTGGGGTTTTTTTTGTTTACCTTTTATATATGAAGGACTAGTATTATGCAAAATCTTCCTCCCAAAATTCAAAGATTCTAAGCTGGAGTGAAGCTTGAAGGTAAAGAAAAAAGAAAAAAAAAAAAAGACTTTTGTAGTAATTCCTTAACTATATGTAAGAAACACTGGAAGTTCAACAGTGATTTAATGGAAATATCAATTTAAAGGAAAATATGAAACAAAGAACTTCAATTACCCTTGACTCTGCTCATTAAAGGAAGAAAATGCAAAATTATTATGAAGCTACCTGAATGTTTGCAAACTACACTGCATCAATTTTAAATAGATTTTTTTAATACCTATCACTAAACACACGAATATGTAATATTTTTCCTGATTATGACTACAGTTTTTCTGGGTTTTTTTCTGTCTACTTTTGGAAATATACCAGCAACCTCAAAAGGCTCTTTAACATACAATGGGGATAGTTGATTATTCTGATAAAGGAAACTACTTGGTTTTAAATGGATACAGAGAGGTCTCATCATTCAGGAAGGTTATTCATTGGAGAAAGTAGGACTTTCTGGTTCAGGAGTGGGGAATAGGCTTGATCTAGAAACGTGTTTCTGGGTCTACAAATGAAGGATACACATACACATATATACACACAGAGGTGAATGAATGTATGAATGAAAGAAAAGCACAAAGCAGGTGAGCAGGTGCTCTCTAGTGTTAAAAGTGGTGATCAAAAAGATGATGACAATTACAAGAAGAGGAAAGGATCTGGCAGAATGACTTCAAAATTGCCTAAAACAATTTTAACCCGACAGGAGATTTGCACACCGCTGGCATAAGTATGAGAAGAACCAGTAGAACTCCACTTACACACATCTACTCCAGGTGAAGCACTCCCAAGAGCCTGCCTACCAGTGCTCCTTGGGCACCAAAGTCCCCAAACCTACTTGTTGACTATTCCTGTGTCTGAAGAATCTGTTTTAACGTAAGCCCTTAAAATAAAGCAACCCTTCAGTTAAATCGTCCCACTTTTCCTTTACTCTGTCCATCACCCACTTTGCAAGCGTACCAGGCGCTGAAGGGACTCAGCCTCCCACTAGCGCTGAAGCAGTCTTTCCAAGACACGCTGGCCAAGTACAAAATCCAGAGGCAAAGTCGTGGTATTGACTGCCTGGCTCCCGCGGAGCCGGAGATGGGGGATGGGGAGGGCTTCTTCCCCCGGCAGCATGCGGGGCGGAGCGGGGGGGCTGCTCGCCCCCGCCTGACCCCCGGGCCAGCCCTTCCCCTCCCGCCGGCCCTGCCCGCAGCTCCGGAGGGCAGCCCGCCCGCCCCGCCGCCCACGGAGCGGGGATGGCCCCGGCGTAGCCCGGCACAGGCTGCCCGCTGCCGCTCGCACCGACCCCGACTCGAGGCGCTGCAAGGAGCGGCCGCGGCTCCGCGCAGGCGGCGGCCGAGCGCGCAGGCCGCTCCGCACGGCTCCGCGGGGGAGCGCGGGGCGCTGCGCGGGGCGCTGCGCCGGGCGGGGCGAGGCGGCCGGCTGCTCCGAGCCCCCCGTCCCTCTGCCTCCACCGCAGGGATGGCTCGGCGGCTCGTTCAAAAACCGGACGCACTGATTTAATTTCTTCTTTTTTTTTTTTTCTTTTTTTCGCTTTCCCGCTTAAGAAGGACAACTGTCCCACCTGTGGATCTTGTTCTCTCCCTGTACACTTGTTCTCTCCCTGAGAAACACTGCCTGCCTTTCAGGTGAAAATAGCAGGCTCCAGGAAAGCTTTGGAGGTCTTTTATCTTATACTTACGGATACGTATTTGCTTATATTTCCCTAAGCAGAAAATGACTAAGACTCTTAATAACAGTGTAACATATGGGAAGCAACTTTTCTAAGCCTCAGCTCTGCTTTTTAGAGGTCCGCTTTAGTTTTTGGTTTTGTTTTTTTTTTTTTTAACACTGCCCCCAATAGCGTCCGAAAAGGGGGGGAGCTAAATCTTCGTAAAGACGTGGCCCGTTATTAGTGCAAAATGTCGAAGCCACAGAAGCCTCGTCGGGGGGGGGGGGGGGGGGGGGGGAAGGAAAAAAATGAAGCTGCAAACAGGGGGTACGTTTCATATGTGTCTATTTGTGCGCGTTTGCGTGTTATAGAGAGTAGTCTAAATTCTCAGCGCTCCCCTGGGCAGACCCTTCTTGCAGTGTATTTTGGAAACGAAATACACTATTCCACTCTTACCGAACTGAAAAAAAAAAAAAAAAAAAAAAAAACGGGATAAGGAGAAAAGAAGTGACCATAATTCACGCGAACAGTCCACCTTTTAGTGCAGGTATCACGGGGCGACAGTTAGATAATATTGCTAATAAAAGTAATGACTGAAATATGAAAAGAAACCTCAGGGAAGGAGCTTACATAAACAATTACGCTGGCAGTGCTCGGGAGCGCTGGAGAATTCATTGCCACAGCGCCCCCTCCCACACACAGCTTGAACTAGCGATTTTATCCTGAAGATGAGGAAAGAAAAGTTCTTTCTTTTCCTTTCTCCCTTGCTGTTTTCCCCGCTTTTTGCTTTAACCCTCTGAGCAGATCCACGGCAGAACGGCTCGCCCAGCTCTCCCCGTCTCCCCTCCTTCGCACAGGTCTCTCCTGCAAAGCACCTCGCTCAGAAAGAGCCTCGTAAACTGGGCTCCTTTTACTAGAAAACTGGACAACTCCGCTTGCACAGTATGCGTGTGTCATTTGTTATTTTTAAATACAATAGTCTATTATTTCACGTCGTTGTCTCCGGGAGATGGTGGAGGTCCCCCACTTCACGAGAGAAAGGAGAAAGCATTCCCAGACCATTGTGTGGTTATGTCGCAGGAAACTGGTTCTGCTGCGCATTGTGCTGCATCTCCAAATCCCACCAAGTCCCACTTCGCTCAGCTTAAAAAGTTGCTGTGACCGGTGTCATGACAATTGGGCGCCTGGCTTTGTCCGGCTAACAGGCGTATGCGCCTCTCCGGGCCACGGGGAGCCCTCCCCAGGCGGGGAAATCTCGCCTTCACGCCAACGACATTTTTATTTTATGTTTTGTTTTTTGTTGTTCTTTTTTTCTTTTACCTGAGTAGAACTAAAAGGAGCGGGGTCCCGAGCGGGTGGCCCGCAGGCAGCCGCCCGGCTGCCGGGCAGAGGCGGGCAGGCAGCCGCCGCTCGCAGCAAGCGCTCCCGCAGCAGGGGCAGGAGTGCGATTCCCACAGACGTGGCTTTCAACTTCACTCGCCCGAAAAACTTCAGCCTCTGTCACTAGGGCAAGGAGATGTAGCTAATAAAGGACAAACCGCAAAACCTGTCTCCCAGGACGGCAATGAGCTATAGCTGAAAAGGGGAGGGGGGGGGGGGGGTGTGGGGGGGTGCTCTCGACTACCTTCTCAGCTATGCTGGAGCAAACTGAATTAAAGAAGACAAGGCGAAAGCACCGCTTAAAATCCGGGAAGGTAAACGATGAACTAATGAATAGATTATTCAAATAAAAACGCAGTGTGTAAAGTCTTAATGTCTCTGTGTAGGCATGTTAATTTGCCACAGTTATTACCAATAAAAAGTGCATGTAATACTATTCTACTGTTTAACAGCGCAAGTTAGACGGCTTTTTATTAGTAACGGGTAGTACTATGGGAAAATTAGATTTCGGCGGTGGATCCAGGCAGATGAAAAACCTCTTCCCTGCGAAAGGCATGCAAATCACACAGAGATAACTCCCAGAAGAAGTTAAATACAGCCACGTACGCTGACCGATATTTAAAAACGTTATTGACACGGTTTTCTGGTTTGTTTATCGCAAAGACTTCGCCGGCTATATTTAAATGACCCCACTAGCTATTCGTTCTCCACATTGTGCAGAGTCAAATTAGTGGTGTACTTGTGTAATAAAATGCATACCGTCTCCTTGCAGTGGGTAAATCCATTCCTTTCTGAAGCCATACAAAAGTTATGCAAATCAAATCAACGCAAGAACTTGTCTTTTGAAATGATAATATTTTAGTCCATTAATCTCTGCGAAATTAACCCCGTTTCTGTATATAAAACAATATTTTTGGACTGCACAAATTAAAACATCAGAAATATAATCTGTTGCTCTTTGTGTTTGGGGGAAGGGGAGTAATGTTCCTGATTTAAACATTCCTCCCACCGAAATCACAAAAAATGTATTTTCATAGAGGAAAGACGTGCAGATGGAGGCAAAGCCAGCACCTACGTTTTACACGGACGGGCACGTATGCCTAGCGTGTATAACATATGTATATGCGTGCAGATTTGTATGGAGATTTGTATCTCTCGTGTGTGTGTCTGTGTCCGTGTGTCTATGCGTATCTACACACACTCTGAACTGAATTATATCAATTCTCCTGGGATCACGGTATTTATTTAAGTACTCTTCCCAGGTCACAACTGTAACACTCACTTAATAGCATTAATCCCTTGTTATAATGTAAACACAACGGCCATTGTATTCCCAATCTGTACTGTTCCACTAATTATTAAAGCGAAGGAACTAAAAGCAATCAATTCGTGTAGATAAATACTTACTTACACCACTCCTGCTGGAAAAGAACAGACTTGGCTTCCCAAATAAAAATGCAGAGAGTATAGCACATTTTGCAAGGCATGCAGGTTGACTTAGAGAGATTCATGTATGACTTTATAATGTTATAATTAATTTTGCATTCTCAGCTCTCCAGCTGCTGCTCCGTTCAGAAGCAGAGCTCATATACTTAGAAATCGGTCTGCGGAACACAGGAATTGACTATTCAGATGTAATCGCATGATATCGATTATTCCATAGAAGTACTGAAATATGAATGTGTTTTATATAAAGCTCTTGTTTTTAGAGTTTCTATTTTTATTTAATGTATGCGCATTAATCACCAAGCAGGGAAGCAAACATCTTTTCTGTGATCTGTTGCACTGAGTTTACCAGCTGTTTATCACTCTCTTATCAGGAAGTCGGGAGTTAATGACAAGAAATACCTGTTGGTGTTAACCTCCTCCCCCTCACCTGCTTTTTTAAGGATTGCCTCTTCCACAGGCCAACTGATAGATCTGGATAGGAATTAATCCGGTATGTCTGGTGGCCAGATCTCTACTGCTGCGTGCAGGGGCAGGAGTAAACTGGTATGTGGGCTTCACAGAAGAGGAGGAGAGGAAGGGAAAAAAATAAAAATTCAGATAGAAAGAGAAAAATGGAAAGCTCGGATTGCTTCAGACAGTAGACGCATCCCGATACTTGGCCAGAGTTTCAATACGGCGTTTTCCCCGGTGTGTCCGTGAGGCTGTTGAAATGGCTTCTCGAAGCGTAGTTTTTTATTAGCTGCATGTTTAATTGATTAACAATAGGCTGCCCTGCTAACCCGCAATTCTGCAGCTATTGCCATCTCCCCTCCTGTCGGTGGCGAGCCGGTTCCCCGGCGTACCTCATCAGACGCCTTTTCTCCATCCTGCCCAACTGAAATTACCTGAGGTGTTCCATGAAGAAGTCGGCCGTAAACGTCAAGCGACTTCATTTGGTTGAATACGGGATAGGTGCTCACTCACAGATGTTGGAAAAATAAAACACACGGTTTGATGAACATTTTTTTCCCTCTTTTTTTCTGAGCGCCTAAACTAATTTTTTTCAGCTCGTCCCGGGCTGGTAAGCCGGCGCAGGTTGCGGATGAAGGGCTTGCGGGAATCGCGGTGGCTTGCGGTGGCTTGCGGTGGCTTCCAGCCCCGCAGCCCCGGCGGCCCCGTCCCTACCTGCCGGCCTGATCCTGCCCCGCCCGGGCGGCGGCAGCGGCGGCGGTGCGGGGCGCAGGTGCGGGCCAGGAGGCGCGGAGCGGCCTAGCGCGCCTCGGCCCCGCCGGCAGCGGCTCGCTGGGGCGGGCAGGGCACAACGCCGTGCCCCGGGGCTGGGGGGGAGTGCGGGGCAGGGAGTGGGGGGAGCCCCGGCACGGCCCCGGGGGTGGGGGGGCGGCACGGGCCCGCCGGCTGCTGCAGGGCGGCGGGCCGGCACCGCGCTTCGTCCCGGGAGGCAAAGGCCAGAGCTCGAGTGCGGGCAGTTCACCGCCAGTTTCTGAAGGGTCCCTCTAGACTAATCGCTAAAAAAAATGCACGCGCACATATAGGTGTTTATTTATGTTTGCACTGAGAAGAAAAGAGCGGTGCCTTCGCCTCGTCCTCCCGTATCCGGACCGGAGCAGAGCCGGCGATGGCTAGAAGCTGATGGTGGCCAGGGCCGAAGGGAGGGGGCAGAGGAAAAGATTACGTTATTTGGGAAATTAATTACATCGTGATCGTACTCCAGGAGATTTATCTGAACTGCACAAGGGGGGAAGGGGGAGGTGAGGCAGCTAGCCCCCCGGAAGGAGTCACCCGGGCCTCTTCCCCACGCACCAGACCAGGAAGAATAGAAATGAAAGAAAGATGAGGATTTTTTTTTTCCCCCTTCATGTGCAAACGCGCTCCATGACTAGATCTTGACTGTTTGTGGCAACTTATAAAACTATAAAGCTCTCGCTGCCAGGAACAGCACGATCCTGGATGTGCTGCTTTGAGCAGTTGCTCTTCTTTCCTACCATATAGGGCAGTACTTTTACAAAGTGCTCTTCCCTTGCACACTGCCCAGCTCCAGCGAGCCTGGCCCTGCTACCCACACGCGTGCAAATGCACACATCTAAGTTATCTGTGCATATAGCGCTTCGGCGAGTGCGTGTGTGAAGGGATGCATCTATTTATAATACATATTCTTTTTTGTTCCCCGCGTGGATATAGAAAGAGGGAGAGAGGGGGTGTAATGGAGAGTGTGCGAAAGAGTATTTATGGCTCCGCGAGTCCGGAGAGGAGCTGATGAGCAGTATCATCGCTTGGCTTCAGCAGCGTGCTCGCAGTCGGAGAGGCTGGCTTGCATTACAAAGCCTGCCTTCGCTGCCTCCTTGCCTGCCTGCCTGCCGGCCGCGGGAGGAGACGGGGCCGGAGCGGGAGGGGGCGGGCCCGCCGCGCTATGCAGATGAGCGGCGGTGACGGACAGCTCTGTTTTCCAATGTCCCTCAGAAACTCGAGTGCTCCTTCCCTCAACTCTTCACTTCAGACTCTATACTTCCCCCAAAATACAGGCTCGCAGGCGCTGGGGGAGCTGGCTGGGAGAACTCCATATGCAGCAGCCACTTTTCTGATTTCGGGGGCTCGCTTCTCTCTCTCCCTCTCTCTCCCCCCCTCTCCCTTTCTGTTTCTCTCCCTTTCTCTCTCTCTCCCCCCTCTCTCTCTCTTTTTATTAACCCTCTCCTCTTCCTTCTCTCCCAGATGTCCTTCCCCTCCCGGTTAGATTTCTGACCGCTCGATTTATTTTCCCTTTTTAGGGGGTGTTCTTTTTTTTTTTTTTTCCTCCTGTTTGTTTTTATTCTGAGGGGGTGCGCATGGGGGGGAGCATATAACAATTCTGATTCTCTACATAACTGCACAGAGCCAACCGGGGGGAGAGAGAGAGAGAGAGAGAGAGAGAGAGAGAGAGAGAGAGAAGGAGGGAGGGAGGGAGGGCGGGAGAGAGGGAGAGGGAGAGCACGAAAGCAGCGCCAGGAGCAGCGGCAGCAGCAGGGCCGGTCACCCTCGCCCCCTCCCTGCTCCTGTGCACGCCAGCGCAAGCCATGTCCTATCCTCAGGGTTACCTCTACCAGCCCCCCGGCTCGCTGGCTCTGTACTCCTGCCCGGCGTACGGGGCGTCGGCGCTGGCGGCCCCCAGGAGCGAGGAGCTGGCCAGGTCTTCGTCGGGATCGGCGTTCAGCCCTTACCCGGGATCGGCAGCTTTCACCGCCCAGGCGGCGGCCACAGGCTTCACCAGCCCGCTCCAGTACTCCACAGACCCCGCCACGGGATTCCCCTCCTACATGGTAACTACCGAAGAGAAACCCTCTCCTTCTTCATTAGCATCCGCATTCTCATCCTCATCATCTTCAGCCTCTCTCCTCACACACTCGCCATCAGCCCCCGACACCGCGCCGCACAGCCGGCCGATCCGCACCGCCGCCGCCTCCGCGCTGCCGGCGCCGGCCGCGCACCGCGCTGCGCGCCGCCGCCTCGCAGCTCGCCCGGGGCCGGCGGAGACGCGCGGAACCGGGCGGAGCGGAGCCGAGCCGAGCCGAGCGGCGGGCCGGGGCCGCGGCCGGGGCCGGGGCCGGGGCCGGGGCCGGGGCGCCGCCTCGCTCCGCTCCCCAGCCGAGAGCGGTGCCGGCGGGCCTGGGACACGGGCTCGCCCCGCCGTTCGCGGAGCCGTGCGGGCGCCCTGGTTAAAGCAATACGGATCGTCTCAGTCAGTTGGGTTGGATGCTTTCATTCCCCCCCCCCCCCCCGCTTTCTCTTTTTCTTTTTTCTTTTCGCTGTGGTAGGACAGGGGAGGCTTTATTTCTTCTTTTTTTTTTTCCTTCTTTTTTTCCCTCTTTTTTCCCTCTCTCTTTTTAAGTCGGTGTTCAGAGGCGCTGCGGGCTTTATCCCCGTGTGGTTTTATTTACTTTCAGTGTGTTTTGTGCTAATGGTTTAACTGGATTTAGGAATGAAAAGGAGCATCTGTTTGCGATCTGTGAGCTTCGCTTAAGCCCAAGATGGTTGTGGTGGCCGCAGTTTCGGATTTCACTTTCTTCTTATTAGTTAAAAGGAGCATTTGCAATTGCCTGTGTGTGCATTCAGTGCATAAACTATAGAAATAAAACCATAAACTATATAAATAAACTGCACGTCTAGATGGTTATATAATTTTATAAACACACACACAGAGTCAGACACGTATCTAGTCCGTACACACAAAGACCTGTGCCCGGAATTTAAGACCGGAGCCGCTGTCGAGATCCTAGGAGGGGATGGCAGCGGGGTAGCTCCCTCTCCCTGCAAAGTGACAGAGAAACTACTTGCTTTCTGTCTGTAAAATACGGTGCATAAATTGTCGTGCAGTCTTTATTCGTGGTGGTATAAAAGATCTGAGGACCTCGCTTGCTTGTTTTTCCTGTTGAGAAGCAGTAGGCGAGTGGCTGGAAGTTGCAGCGAGGTTGTGAACTGTGCGGGATATCGGGTGATGGTGCGCCTGTGACTCGCCGATCTGTGGGATTCAGGGACGTGCTGAAAGTTAGCGAGTTCCTTAGCGATATCTTTAACTTTTCGTGCATTATGCAGACTTAAATAAGCGCAATTTAAACGTTAAAGGGCGAATTAAAATGCTAATTACATCGCATTTGAACAATTCGAAACGGTGCATATCTTCTGATTTGCAAATTGGATTTGCAATGCATTAGTGCAGTGAATTGCTAAGTGGCGGCTTTGTTGTATTTTCTATAGCAAAAAAGGAAACATCTTTTGAACCTTAGAGAGAAATGTAGATATCAAGACGCTACCTGTAGGGCCTTTAAAATGTCTGCGCGGTTCAAAAATTATATTGGGAAATATTCAATTACAAGGAGCTGAAATTAGTCAGAAAGATTAAAACATCGCCGATTTTAAGCGCGTGTGCCTGTGTCTGTGTGCTGGGCGGAGGAAGGGCGGGGGGGGGGGGGGAGGAATCGCAACTTAATGGCCTTTGGGTGCTGCTTCTCCCCCTCATAGAATATGGATACAAGACACCATCCTGGGGAAATACAAATGTAACCGCCGATCTCGCCTTGACAACTTACTAATGGCTATCAGCAATAACAAATTGCCAACCCCACCGTTTTGTTCTGTCCAGGGCTCCCCTTACGACGCCCATACGACGGGGATGACCGGAGCCATCAGCTACCACCCGTACGGCAGCCCTGCCTACCCCTACCAGCTCAACGACCCTGCGTACAGGAAAAACGCCACCCGCGACGCCACGGCCACGCTGAAGGCCTGGCTGCAGGAGCACCGCAAGAACCCCTACCCCACCAAGGGCGAGAAGATCATGCTGGCCATCATCACCAAGATGACCCTCACCCAGGTCTCCACCTGGTTCGCCAACGCCCGCCGGCGGCTCAAGAAGGAGAACAAGATGACCTGGGCCCCCCGCAACAAGAGCGAGGACGAGGACGACGACGAAGGCGACGGGGCGAGGAGTAAAGAGGAGAGTCCCGAGAAGATGCCCGAGAGCAACGAAACCTCCGCGGAGGACGAAGGTGGGCGCGGGGTGACCGCGGCCGCGGCGGGGTGGCCCCATCCCGCCCCGTCGCGTCCCCCCGGGAGCGGGGCAGCGGGGAAGGGGGGGGGGGCGGCGTTTAACAAAAGCGACCCCAAAACGTGTCCCGTCCCGTCGCCTCCGGCTGCTCCGGGCGCTTGTCGCCGCGCAGTGCCGGCGGCCGGGGCGGGCGGGGGGCGGCGGGCGGAGGTGCCGCGGCGGCGCCGAGCAGGGGGCAGGCAGGGCGGTGCGGGGTGCCGCGGCGGAGCTAGCCCGTGGGGAGGGATGCTTCTCGAAACGGGATTGCAGGGAAAACGCCGGGGGGGCTAGCGTCTCCCTGCTCGCCGCGGTGGCGGTGGCCGTTCTCGCTTCTCGCCCGCTGTCTTTTGCCGCCCCCCCTGACTCTGCCTTTCTGTGCCCGGCGGACCCTCGCAGGGATCAGCTTGCAAGTCGACTCGCTGACGGACCACTCCTGCTCCGCCGAGTCGGACGGCGAGAAGCTGCCCTGCCGAGCGGGCGACCCCCTCTGCGAGTCGGGCTCGGAGTGCAAGGACAAGTACGAGGACATTGAGGAGGAGGAGGAGGAGGAAGACGAGGAGGAGGAGGAGGACATCGAGGAGGAGGGCAGCGGGGAGCGCGACCCGCCGGCCAAGCCCGTCACCTCCTCGCCGCTGGCGGCCGTGGAGGCCCCGCTCCTCGGCCACCCGCACGCCGACGCCGCCCGCAGCGCCAGCAAGGCGGCGCTGGGCGGCCGCGCCTCCCCCGGCCCCCCGACGCCGGCCAGCAAGCCCAAGCTCTGGTCGCTGGCCGAAATCGCCACCTCGGACCTCAAGAGCCAGACCCTGGGCCAGGGCTGCCCGCCTGCGCCGCTCTCCTCGGCCACCCCCGCCTCCGCCCCGCACAGCGCTGCCTACTCGCCCTCCTCCCTCCTGGGGAGGCATATTTATTACACCTCACCTTTTTATAGCAATTATACAAACTATGGGAACTTCAACGCTCTCCAGAGCCAGGGAATCCTGAGATACAACTCCGCAGCAGTGGCTTCAAACGAGGGACTAAGTCAGACTGTCCTAAATGCCAGCTCTGTCCACAAGCAGAGCAGTGACTCTTTGAAAACGATCACTAACCAGCTAGAACAACATTACAGGCCCTCTAGTTATGACTCTAAGAAAGGTAGGTTACTTGGTTTTGCCGCTTTCTTCCCCCTTCCCCCTCGCCCTCCTTCCCCGACCCGTGCAAGTCCTTTATATGCTGTAAATACTGAAACCTTCTCTGGAGAAAACAGTGAGGGCACTGTCACCGCCACCACCGCCGAGTGAAGATGGGCAATAGTGTAATCTGGGGATTAAAAACGGCATGTCGCCGTCGTATCGATACCTGCCTCTAACAACCGAGAGAAGAAATGTAAAAGACGACTTTCAGATCAGTCTCACAGGCTGCAGAGGCAGCTTTTAAAAGTCGTTTTTAGATGGAAAACTACACACAAAGATATCCAGAGAGCACTGGTGTCATTGCCCGTATTTTTTTTTTCCCCCGACAAACTGGTTTTGCTTTCTTTGTTTCCAGTATTCTCACGGTTTTTGCAGCTTTGGGTTCAGATAATTGCTGACCTTGGACGTGAAATTACGTGGACCGTGACAATTTTAACTGTTTTTTCTTTTTTTTTTCCCCCAAAAAAAGTTTTGCACTAATAGAAATATCAGCTCATTCTAACAAAATACTCGAGATACGGGCAATTATAAAATATGGGCCAGCCTTTTAAACGACCCAGCTAGGAATTCTGCGCGAGTGAGGGCTGGGACCTCCACCCGCTGTATAATCTAGTTAGCTGGCTGTGTCCTGTGACTAACTGACGGTTATATTTTGACAGATCCCACCGAAGTCTGCACAGTAGGAGTACAACCATACCTATAGAAGTGCAATCACACAGCAATGCAAGTAAGTGAGAACGTTTTCTATTACACTGATCATTTGGCATCAGGTCTAAGACACGCTGCACAGTTCTAGACTTGCTGAACGTTAATTTCTTGCTTCATTACTTAAAAGTCTGATTACGAAGTAAGACACTCTTTTCTGCTGTTTTTTGTTTGCTTGTTTTTGGTTTTTGTTTTTGTTTTTTTTAAAAAACCTCTCATTACGGCTTTTCTTTCTCGGGTTTGTCTTCATTTTAAAGCCAGGTTAGACAGTTCCCTCACCTTGCATACTCTTCGCTTGTGTAAGGCAAAGCCGTAAGGACTATTTAAATGTTACGGAAAGCAAGCTTTAGAAAAAAATATTTTTGAAGGTATCGTTGTTGAAAAATAAGGTGCTTGTGCTCACGTGGCAGTGCTAAAATTGTACATTCCGAGTGAGGCTTCACGCAGCGACCCTGTATTTAAAAGAAAAAGGGACAATTATTAGGGATCGACATGCATCTTAAGCAGGGGATGTTATCTGTGAATTGCCTCTTGCCTGGCTAGCAACGGCACTCAATACCTCCGCTACTGGGGGCTAAATAAACAACAAAAAAATCGCCTTGCCGCTATTTTTTCAACTAATTCTTTTGTTGGAAGAAATTAGACGAGTAAGAATTTCGCCTGACTTCCTTTTTTTTTCAGTTTAATGGTGTTAGTGTGTAATTGAAGGATTTTTGGATGATCTGGTTTTTTCCTTGGTCCACAGGTAGGTGTCACAATTGCTTTGAAAAAAGTCAGCAAGCCATCATCTCTCCCCGAGCTAATATATATAACAAATCTCTAAATCCGGATCACATCTTGTGCCACTGTATAAAAGAAGACCACAGAGCACTATTAAATCTTCAGACTCTAATTATTAAACCAGAATTTTGTTGGACATATGTGAGTTTGCTGGTATAGTATAGTTTCCCCAATGTATGTGTGACTTTTGAAAACAGATCTGTTTTTCTCAGGATATCTTGAATTGATCACTTCATTGCCACGGTATATATTCGATAGGTGTGATAGGATTTATTGTAAAATTTATTTGTAAAAGATGTATACAGTAGAGATAATAAAGACGTGATTGGAGAACTTGAGTCCTTACAAAGTGGAAACAAATTTGATATTTATTTTTGTAATGATATAAAGCTTCTAGTAATTTATGCAAGTTGTATTGCAATGGAATCTGAACTTTTTGTAAATAAATTTTGCCTGGTTTTTATTTGAAACGTTGATGGTTATACAATCTTTGGTTGTTTAATGAGAATTCTTTACTAATTTATATCTCTAATTGTAAATAAAAACAGACTAGTCTGCAACAATATGGTGTTTTTCGTTCATTTCCCTCAAAATAATAATCTATTATTTAGAAAATGACGAAAGTTGTAATTTCAGTAGTAGAGCTTAGACCATAAAATGAGTAAGCAATTTAAATGTGTTGCAAAAGATATGCTTTGCATAAATTAATTCCTTCTGGGTTGTTCCGTTATACTTAAGCTTTAAATACACACATGTGTGCAAATACGTATTTGTATATATACATGCATATGCGTAGAGAGAGTGATGTGAATACATGCATGTTTCTTATAAACTATTTATGCTGGGTGTGAAGTAGCTCTTTATTTGAGTTAACATTCTTTCAATCCACCATTTCTAGGAAAAAAAAAAAAAAGAATCATAATCAGCTACAGCTTATTTCTCTTTCTTTGTTTCTGCTTCTGGCTAAAATATGCAAAAGCAAAACAACCAAAAAAAGATTAAAAAGTCCAATTCTTGTTTTTTATGATTTGCCCTCTTTTTCTTTATATCAGTAAACCATATCTTTACAGTCACGTTGGAAATCCACTTTGATTGGGCTCATAAAATCAGCTAACTAATCATTTTAATTTTTAGTAAAATAATGGGAATCCTGATAGAATATAATTTCAGAAAAGAAACGAACAATCATTTATTTCCCCCAAAGATAAATTGAGTGAATATAACTTACGGTTATAAAACAAGAATAATAGCTTCTTAGATTGCCCTTTAATCAATCATACACTTATTTTTCAAGAGGCTCATCTATTTTATTCCATGATTAATAATGTTCCAGCGCGAGAGCATTATTAGGTCCCAGCAGGGGAGATCCTGAATGCTTTTAGCTGCTTTGGAATGGTCAGTTGGGGTTCATTATGATCTGATATTGAACAATTTATAAAATCTTGTCTAAACATCTGCCAGCTCAGATAGGCCGATGTGTCTGAAGATGGGAAATTGCTGGACCAGTTGATATTGACAAACGGATCTCTCTCCAGTGGCTTTTTGTTCAGTGAAAATTAGTGGCCTCTTGCTCAGGTCTTGTTAGAAAGGGCATTTGAAAGTGATCTTAGATACTTCAGGCATCAGCCTTGGGAATGTTAACTGGATAAAGAGCTGTGCTAGTCTGGAGTCAGGAAATATGTTGTGATGATATTAAACAGGGGGAAAGGAAGCTGTTTTTCTTAAATACATACACACAATTCCCATGATCCATCTTCCCCTGCACACACCCCACACCCCCCCCCCCCCTTCGTATTTTACCCCTATGAAGACATCCAACTGATTGAGAAAATGCATGTGGTTTTCAGCTGATAGGGCAGAAATTAATATTGTAATTCTGGAAAACTCTGGGATCCATCTAGCTAAATATAAAACGCTGACGATCTTTGCAGCTGGAGGCCTACTCATCTTCTTATGTTGTTTGTAGAATGATGCTGCTTTGCTCCTGTAACATCCCGTTTTTCATTGAGGTAAAAGGCAATGGTATCTGCGTGCAGTGTGTAGTACAATTAGACAAACAGCTAAGAAGTAACCCAGTTTTTTTCCTCCAATTTAGCATAGGATGTAGATGCAAATATTTACTGTAATCATCCTCGACCGTCTTTACTGTGCACTTTAGGAAGATTGTACGGAGTGACTTTTTATGTCAGGGGAGACGCCTGAACTTTCTTTTCCCCACTCTTGCTCCTACTCCATTGCCCCCCACCACTGACGTTTTATGTTCCAGGTCTCTGTTGGACACAACGTGTACATTTCAGTTGGTAAAAACCAAAAGCTGTAGCAGAGATTAAAAAAGGCTAACGACATTCCTTTGATGTTTATACGCCCAAAGACTTATAAAAGATTTCCATAATTTACCCACCCTTGCTAGTATTTAGACCTGGATTTCTTTCTGGAAAGAAAAGTAGAAAGACTTGGAAAACTCGCTTTTAAGTCTTCACTATGTATGTAAAACCCAATGGACTTCTCATCGTCTGAGAAATTCATGAATGCTTCATGGAGGCAGATGGGCGACACCCAAATGATTTGGCAAATAAACTTATTTTTTAAACAAGAAATTAATGGGCAAGAACTGCATATTCAACCCCATTCGAGATTTAATAATCAAAATTGAAAGCAGGAGGAAAGTGTAGCCTTGCAAGATTGTTGGCACAAACAATGTGATTATTTCAGTATAGCAAGAAAGAGGCATGAACGATAAAATACATCACTTTGTGTAGGGTTTATTTCATAACGATGCTAATCAACCCGCTGGGATTCAAATCTCACACCCTTTTCTATATTTACTCCCTCTTCCCCCACCCCCTCCCCTCTTTTCCGTGCTCGTTTCGGAGCGGGAAAGACAAACCCTCCCCTCTTCGGGGCCAGAGGTTTCATTAGAGCTGATTTATTGAAATTCAGGCTTTAATCTCAGGTGGGATCCCGGAGGAATTGGCGCTGTCGTCAAATAGGAAGAGGGTCGCTTTCCACTTTGCACTTCCTGGGCTGCTTTTTTCCTCGCTCCCTGCAAATGTCAACATTTGTTCTCAATAAGAGAGTTATTGTTTCAGGAAAGCTGCTCACCAACTGCCTTTGAGAGCGGAAAAAAAGCGTCGCCCACCTTTGTTTGGTGGGAGACTGGGGGAAGGGATGGGGACGGAGGTAACACGCAGCCCAGGCCAGCAGCGGACAGACAGACAGACAGACAGACGCACGCGGGAATTGCTCCTGCACACCAGCTCGCTGCTGGAGGGGAACGGGCCCGGCGAAGGGGAAATAAGTTAATATAAAGCGCAATGGGCGTCTGCGTTTCTCTCCCCTGCCATTTGCATCTTGGGCACCGACGTGCTTAGCCCCCGTAGGGAGAGGGAGATTGCAGGAAAAAAAAAAGTAACAAAAAAACCCCAACAACAGAAAAAGAGGACTGCCTTCCCAAACGTCCACATGCGGAGGAGGTCTTCCAGGTTTTGGGGTGAAGGGTGATTTTCAGGTAAAGAAACAAATTGCAAGGTGCACCGTCTGATTTAGCCCTACCTGGCGGCACCCACTTCCCTAATGAGCCATCAATTACCTCCCGACAGGGGGGGCCGGCAGCCCCGCTGCGAGGACGGGGAGCGGCCCGGGGCCGGGGCCGGGCGGCCCGGAGCGGGGCGGAGCAGCCCGGCCCTGACCGCTCCGTCGCGGCCCCTCCGTGCCCAACCTCACGGGAAAAAAACTGCCAAACCTCTCGTCACTGGAAGTTTCTGCCTCCGTCACATGTTACATCTCACTTAAAGGCGGTTCAGACGCACCGCGCCGCTGAGGAACCGTGGCAGGGATGTAATCAATACCGGGAGGATTTTATTGCTTATTAACTTTTGCAAAAAAAGAAAAGAAAAAAAAAAAAGGCGGAATTTACTTATAGGTCGATTCGTTGCCTTCTGCATTCAGACATTTCTCGGGTGCTTGAGCAAACTTCTTACGATCTACTTAGTCGAAAAGAGCCTTTCCATTGTAGGAATTGAATAATGACGGTAAAAATATTGTTATTAACAGTAATGCTGCACATTAAGTAATATGATGTTCACCCCTTTGTTTTTAATCCAGTAACTAATAACTTAGGTATGTTTCCTGCTTCTAAAGAAATAAAAGCGGGGTTAAAAAAAAAAAAAAAAGTTAAGAAACAAAGGGATCCACGGTGAATATTCAAAGCACCCATGCATCTAATCCCTGATTATTACTCGGCGCCTCTGAAGCAGAGTCTTTATTAAAACTACCGAGGGAAAGCGCGATCGGCGGGGCACACGCTGGCGGAGAGGTGGCTCGGAGCTGCAGGGATCTGGAGGCAGGCGGGCTCTGGAGGCGCGTTTTACCTGTAAGCGCCCTGGCCGAGGTGACAGCCGGGCTCCCGCAATCTGGACCCGTGTCCCCCCCTCGCCTCCTCCCAGCCGTGACTCACGGGGGAATGTCACCATTTCACATCCAATCCGGGCCGAGCCGGCCGCATTTTCCCTGAGCAAAAGTAAGGGACGGAGGGACTCGGTCGCTCTGCCTCGGGGGCGGCCACTCGTTAACTTTACTCCTTTCGGGATTTGGGGACTCCAAAGGAAAGGGCCGGGAGAGGGGGGGGGGACACGGTCCGGTCACCCGGGCCCAGCCCTCCTCGGAAAGGCAGGAGCGCAGGCCGGCGGCGAAAGTCACTTCTGCTCCACCCGGGCTTGTGTCACCCGTGACGGGGGATTTCAAAATACTCCCGAATATGTGGAGGGAAAAAAAAAAAAAAAAAGAGAAAATTGTACTGCTCCTCGTACGGTGGCTGTGTGGATACTGTCGGTGCCCGGGCTCTAAAAATCGCCCATGAAAAAAATAATAAGTATGTGCATTTTTATAGCGAGATAAATTGACAATTTATTGTGTATAACTTCTGATCAATTATTAATCGTTAGTGTCAACAACAGGGTTATAATTACCTTCAGTTATTTAAAGGAATATTTATTTTTTCTTCTCTCTGATCTGGTAATTAGTTAATGCTCTGGAGTAATGAATTCAAAGCTGATTTGATAATGATTGAGACAGGTTTTTTTCCCTCTCTTTTGGCAACCCCCCTGGCGGAGTGGAGTGGGGGGAAGGAGGGAGATGTCTCCCCCCGTTTGCAGACGAGTCCATGTAAAGGCAAATCGCGGCGCGTTTCACTTTTCAGACCATAAATAACGATTCTGGGAGGAAAAGGGCGAAATTACAAACAAATAGAGCGCAGCTGGGATGAATAAGGCCGATCAAAGTTAGCGGAGGCCGACGCTTCCCGCAGCCGCAGCAGGTCTGAGTCCCATAAAGGTGCCAGCAACTCTTACCTCTCTCCCCGAGATCAAGGGCGAGGGCGAGCAGGACATTTTAACCCCCTGACATCTTTTCGCGAGCAGAGGAGAAAGAAAAGAAAAAAAGAGGGAAGGGGAAGGAAGGAGCTGAGTATTTCTCGTTTGGGGAGTCCTCGATGCCTTCACCATGGCACGGGGAAGGGGAGGGAGTGCTTTACCCGGAGCCCGCGAAGTCCCCCGCCCAGCCCGCGTAGGATGCGCGGGGGGCTGCGGGGGAGCGGCGCGGCGCAGCGCAGCGCAGCGCGGGGCTGGGCTCGGCTCCGCTCCTCGGAGCGGCAGAGGCGCAGCCCTGCGCGTTTAAACGACCCCGAACCCGGCTCAGCCCTGGGGATGGGGAAGCAAGAAATTATTATTACTTTTTTTTTTCCTCCCTCCTTGCGGGAGCTCGGCAGATCCTCATCGTGAAGAAGAGCAGCAAGAAGGGCAGCCCGCAGGGACTGTGGCTGCCGCCTTGCTCGCGGGTCTTGGGGCGTGGGTGACCGCCTCCTCCCCGGGCCTGGGAGCTGGCAGCCAAAGGCGAGGTAACCACTGAAAAGCCCCCCCTCCACTCCCCCATACACGCGTGTGGCGCTGAGCCGAGGTAGAAACTCCATCGTTGCCCCCTGCCCACCTCCCCCCCGCTTTCCTCCAGACCTCCACTTAATTTAGCGTCAGGCGAGGTCTCGGAGCTAAAAAGACTTTTCGTTTTTAGCGCGCTGGGGCTGATGTTACGGCAGATCTGCGTGAGATGGAATACGTGTTTATAATGTTATATGTAATGGTCATATGTTTTATATATAAAATGTTTCTTCCGTGCAACAAAACTGCAGTGGGAATTGCAGTGCAAAATGCAAGTTTTAAAATTAATTCATCCTGACAGGTTTGACATCGCCCGGCTCCCTTTTTCCTGCAACTCCGTCCGCAAATGAATGCCGCTTCCAGAGTGTATGTTTTAATTTGTCACATCAAGGCAATAAAAGGCAGCAATATATACTTAAGCCAGTTAACATTGTAATAACAGGTTTAAAGGAGCAATTAAATGGTAGTGAGTCGCATGTCTGACTTTCTATAGGCATTACCACATCAATGGTACCTTTTAGACTGACTATAACTTAGCATGATTGTCTCAATTAGTTTAGCTACATGATAGTTATTGTGAACTCTTTGTGAGTAATCAATGTTACGCAAGCTTATGGGAAGGAGTTTTTAATAGGGGTGAGCAGCAGCTAAGTAACATGGACCTCCTATTTCCAAAAAACACCTTTCTCTCTCTCTTCTTCCCCCCCCCCCCCCCCCCCTTCATTTCCTTCCGCCAACCCGAAGGAAAGGAACGGTAATTTATAGTCTTACAAATCTGTTTCCGAGATCGGTGTAGCTGAACGTAGATTTACAGGCAAATAACGACTTCTGCCGCGGCTGATAAACGCAACAGCCGCTTCAGTTCAGCACGGATGGCGAGGCGCCCCTGCCACGCTTCTCCATTTTTTTTAGTGGCGTGTGTCGTGGCTGTTCATTGTCACGATTCAGCCCCGAGCCACAAATAACCTTGAGGGATGCTCACATCAAATGACACGTGTGTACGTAGCACTTAACGGGCGCCTAAGTTTCCCCTTTGCTGACACCGGAGCCGGTCCGAGTCGGCGAGCTGCGGAGAGAGACCCGCGTGTGCGTGTAAACCAGAAACGGGTGTGTGTGTGTGCGTGTGCGTGTCCGAGCAAGGGGCAGAGGGAGGAATGACTGCAAAGGCGGGTTATAAACACGATAGAATGCCGAGGGAAAGGTCCTGCCGGAGCAACCGGCCGTTTAGTAACTTGTTAATTCTTCTCCACCTACAGACTCTCTCATTAAATACCGAGCCACGGGTGGCTAATGTAAAATACAGAGGGCTGCAAATTTAGTGGGAGTTGCGTGAACTGCTTCAAAACACTAACAAGTTTGTAATGTTTTCTGTCACGGGGGAACAAAAAAGAGCGAGAGAGCGTGTACCATTAAAATTTAAGATAAACAAGATGCAGGGATATTTCTGTTGGTGAAGTTATTCTCATTAGTCCTAATAATGTCTCACCATTAGACAAGGCTGGAGTCAGCCTCAGTCTCAAGATTTCAGATCTGCAAGCTTTTTTTTTTTTTTTTTTTTTTTTGCATACACATTACATTTCTGTCATGCTTTGCAGCAGAACACGATATCCCCAAAGAACCCAAAGAAGAAAAAAAATACTCTGACAGCAACCATTAGTTAAGAGTGCAATGAATAAACCCCTTGCACAAGAGTATCAGGACTAATTAAGATTCTGTTTAGCAGCCCTGGATGGAATGTTAATGTAGCTTTGACTAACTGGGAATAGCAGGGGGAAAAACTGCATTTTAAGAGGAATGCTGGGGTGATAACATCTCTCACTTCTTCTGTCCAAGGTCTGCCCAAGCCTGTTACAAAGTCATTATCTCAAATTACTCCTGTACTTCATTTTTAGAGGGTTTGGGCAAGATCCCCTGGCGTTGAAGCGCTGCCTAGAGCCTCACAAAGCCAATACTCTCTAAGGGGATAAAGGCTGAATCAACCCACTATCTCTACCTTCGAGAGTTTGCTGGTACCAGTTCCTTGGACAAATACAGCCAGGATTCTGGAGGCAGATTAGGATCTATTGCTGGCGTCTCCTTGCAAATCCCTAAAGGGGTTTTGACCCTTTGAAGTTTCGTCTATTTTGCTTACACAGAAGTTTACATGATTAAGTCAGGATTTTACAAGGCTCAACAAGGCAAATTTAGTCACCTCGGAACACTCAACACCAAAAAAAAAAGGAAAATATCCAGTTGTCCTGCTACTCGTTCAGCTCCAGAAATACTAGCATACTGTGATATTTACAATGATGAGTTTAATAAAGGAGAAAAATATCTGCAAGACTGCTTCAGCAGGGGACGGTAAAAAATCTCCTTCCCCCACGGAGTTGTATTATTATTATTATTATTATTATTATTATTATTATTATTATTATTATTATTATTATTATTATTATTATCCTGTGATATAGTAATTCCCCTGCCCCGTTCCCAATGATCGTAAATGCAGCTATGTTTCTCAGAGAGTGGATAAAATTTCCCGAAGTCCTTTCCAGTTTTTCTAACATTTCCAGCCTGCCTTCACTCCCCCTTATCCAGGCAGTTGCGTTTTTTCACCGTCGAGCAATAAGCCCGCCTAATCCTTCTCTCTGAAGTAAACTTTTGCAAACGCTTTACTTGCCAAAAGCAGCCTCGCATAATGCAAATCTTTGCTTGGAAGCAGAGGGCTGGGAATTGACAGCGTAAACAGGAGAGGAGGAGCAGAGCTCTTTCTCGGGGAATAGCTACCTATTTAAAGAAGTCCCCTGCAATCAGAGCAGGAGGGCTGTAGCTAGAGACTGCGGTTGCATCTGGCCCACCATACTTGCATGCCTGTTGTGGAATACAATCACTGTCTTTCTTTTTCCTCTCTCTTTCTCTCTTGCTCCCTTTCTCTCTTCCTCTCTCCCACCAGAGGGAAGATTGCTCTGCGGACAGATTACTGCTGCAGTGTTATTTTCTATAAAGGAAGGAATGAGCCATTCAGGCTCTGAATAATAATAATTATTATTAATATTAATTAATAAATAATAATAATAATAATGATACGATAAATAAATAAGTAAACAGACCTGGCAGGCTGGAAAGTTTCTGTAGCTGGATCAGTGAGTTGCAGGGACAACAAGGGCAATCAAGCGAGCTGCAGATTTCTCTTCCTCAATTGATTTATAATTGATGAATGGATTTTCTTGTGCAGCTGCAGCGTGGTTAAAAACTATTGAAGAGGTAGGTGTCCTGGGAGGTGTTATTTTGTAAGGGAGACAGTTAGGAGTAACTGGGTGCGTTTATCAGCAGGAGATCTGAGCAAGCAACATGATTACATTAGCTGTTAGTGGCTAGGATTCAACTTTCCATAGGCCTCCAGCACCTGCAGTCTCGTAGGTGACTCACATGGAAATGGGTTCCTGCCCGCTGCCCGGCTGCCAGCCACATCGGAGCATTGATCTGGCACAGAGCTCCCTATTGATTTTGGCAAAGAGCGCTGCGCCCAGCTCAACGGCATGCCGCTGCCGTTCTGGCAGAAATTGGTCAGGTCTGGTTTTGCAAAAGAAAGGGGAGCAGTATCTTGCACCATTTCTCTCTCTTACACATTTTAAGGAAGTGGAAGGGATTTTCATGCCCTTTAAGACTGGCATATTTCCTATTTTTGCTATGACTTTTCCCCCTCCCTGTAGGGATGTACCTGGTAGTTAAAGCATTTGCAGCGTGTCTTAAAAAGAGAGAAGCTTTAAAATGGGTGCCAAGAGATGTGCAAAGCTCTTATCATGCCTCTGGATCATGGGTGTTTACCACAGGTCTAGATGAACTTTAGGACCTGTTGCCTGAGTGGGGGGCTTTCCATATGGTCCGAATTCACACTGTAAACCATCTGGCCTTCAGTGTGGTACCTTGTTTTTGTGTTTCTCTTTGGGGAAAAAAAAAGTCTTCAGAAAGGACAGGCCTCCAGGCATCAGGACCTCCTTGCACCCTTTGTAAAGGGGCTCAGGGCTATATTCAAGAAAGGGACAAGACGTAAATGGAATAGAAAAGTCTTATTCAGCTTCTTATCCTTGAGATCACTCGGCTTCAGGATTGTGCTCTTTTTTGACCTTAAACTCACCCAAGAAATCATGTGCTGTCTTTCCTATGTCTAGAAAGGCTTCAGCCTTCCCAAAGGTGAGGAGATCGTGAGGAGATGTTTGGGATGCTGACCCCAACTTCCCCCCAGCTCACATCCTTGAAGGGCTCAGGCTGGTACACCCTCCCCAAACAGGCCTAAAACCCCAGCTGCTTGCAGGAGGTGGTCATCGTTGCCTTCTCCAATGCACTTGAGATGGAGTTGTTCCTGCTGGTGACCACACAGCACAAACCCGACACGAAACCTTTGGAGCAGGGACAGACACCTATACTCAGCAGAGTGACTTAACCTTTAGGCAACTCAACCACGTGCCCACACTATCTCTCGCGCCCTGGCGCCGTGTCCCTTGCCTCCTTTTTCTACACAGCTGCAGCAGGGGAGGGGGAGCAAGACTCCCTCCTTTCCCCCTTCTTCACCTCTCTGTGAGAGAGGGGGCAGAGAGACTTTCCCATAGAGGCAGGCTCCAGCATATGGACATTAGCTTCCCTGAGTTTTGAGTCATGTGTGCCTGTGGCGGGAGCAGATTTAAGCCACATTTTGCCACTTTTTCTATTTTCTATTGAACAGCTGCACACAGGTGAGGTAGCTCCTTGCCCAGGGAGAGGGCTGCTCTGGATGCAGCCCCCCCCGCAGGCAGGGAGCTGGGGTGGGCAGCTGCCAAAACATAGGTAAGGCTCAGTCCCTCTGATGGGTGGTGAGAGGGAGCATGCGGAGGAAGCTAGGGGATTTAATTCCTCTTTTTTTCTTCCTGCTTGCTCTTCTACTGGGTGGGAAGAATCTTATTCTCAGCACACGTTTCTTCCGGGAAAAAAACCAAACAAACCAACCCAAAACCTCCAGCACCGTGCTCAGCTCTATCTGTTTCTACAGATCATGAGAATTTTTTTTTTTTGGTGGGTTTTCATTTGTGTTCTGATTTTTGAACTTCTTTCGCACCAAATTTTGCACTGTATGTTTGGGAGAGAGGGATTAATTTATAAAATAATGAAATGTGGAATACTTATCTCATTACTCAGTTCCAGGATCTGGGGTTTTGAAGTAAAAAAACCCAACCAAACAAGTATGAGATTTCCCTTAAAACACTGAAATCTCACTTGACTTTAAAATATTATTATTGTCAGCAGTGACTACATAATTACATTTCCATTTCTCCATGTTTAGTCGGTGTTAATGTCTGTAAGCTAGATCTTCTTGCTTCATTGGCCCACATACATTTTTTAAATTGTCATTAGAGCTGCAAAATGTGGTTATGGAGGAATAAAAATCTACCTCCTTTGGATTTTTTTCATAGTAAATCATTTGAATTGCAGAATATTATTGGCAAACATGTAAGAACACATCATTTAGCTTTCTTATACTGAATTTGGAAAGCTGGTCATTATAAATAAATTGTTTATATTTTTTTACAACAGTTACAAAAACCAGTTACAGAAAACAGTTATGAAAAACAGTGACAAAAAACAGTTACAAAAAGTTCCACTATGTGCAGAATCCTCCAAACCGCCTTTGTGCAAAGCCCCTTCTGAATTACAAACACACGTAATTCTACTTCAGCTGACTTTAACGGGAGTTAAATACCCGAGAAGCAGCTTTAAAATGAACTTTTCTTTATCTATAATAGTAGGAATGAAATTATAGTCCTGCAATTGACATAACAGGAAAAAATATTTACACAAACTAAGAAACAGAAAAAGCTACTCAGTTAAAAGCACAACTTTTCGGATGTTTTAGAGGACTAGAAACAATAAAAATGTCTGTGGAAATATGGTCCATAATATCCTTGAAAAATCCATACAGCTGAGTCCAATTTCTGTTATTGAATCCAGTCCTAAAAAAAAGTGGTCAAGTTGAACTATTCATCTTTAAGTTATTTTAATGTAGTGTGCATATAAGCTTATTTTTATTAATGGAGTAGTTTTGTGATTCTGAAGATAATAAGTCACAGTGTAAATCCATAGTAAACTTGTTTTCAAGCTAATGAAAGGATTGGACAGCAGATGAATCTGTATATTTTGTCTCCGTATTTTTTTCCTTTTATTTTATTCTAATCCCTTCTATAATGCCTGAGAATATTAAGTGTGAATGCATTAGGTGCCTGTGTGAGTCAGTGGGAATTATGGCTTCAGTCATCTTCTTCCATTTGCTTCCATTATCACACTGTCATTAGAATATTATAATGTGAACGTATATAATGAATATGCAGTAAAAAAATCACTTGTAAGAAACAGCCACTTTTAAAATATGTCAAATCACTCATCAATACTGAGAAAACAGTTTCTATCATTTTCCTGTTGTGAATTAGCTACTTTTGCATTTAAAGAGAATAAAAGAGTATGCCAGTTCTAAAATGCAGAATCTAAAATGCACAGATTGAATGCAAGCCTATTTAATTAAACAGAAGAATCATTATCTGGGAAATGCCATCTTTTTAGCGGAAAATTGCTGCCATGGATATTCACCTTTGTACAGAATGAAGTCCAGTGGAAAAAAGCCTGTGTGGTCATATAAATAATTACTTTATTGTAAATCATATGCATAAGAGGACAAAATTAAGATCCCACAGCCGTTATTTATGTGATATCCACACTTCCAACTGCTTAAATTTAATGGCTAAATAAGTTAAATACATTTTTTGAAAACTTTTTGAAATTTTTTTATACTGTAATACATAGGATTCCCTGAGTTGGGTCATGTAGTGGAGGACCAAAATCCAGGTGCCTCTGGAGCCCAAGACTGTGATGATCATGTCCCCAAGGCACACTGGGCATATGACAAGGAAGGCTATTGTCCTGAGCTGGAGCTGGGGACGTTCAGGGATTTTCTTGCAGAAATCTGCTGTGAGGCACTCCTCTATCTCCAGCTCCATGCCATAGCTTCTCCCCCAGTCTGTGATTCCAGATGCAGCTGGTTAGTAGATCATAGATCAGGTCAGGCAACTGCATTTGATGTGTGGGGGTCATATGTAAGACCCATATGTAAGAGAGAAGGAGGTGGGGGAGAGAGAGAGAGAGAGAAAATAGCACTGCCTTGCAAATGTGCGAGGCACAAGCACAGTAAAAGGAAGATGTGTTGGGAATCAAAGGGTATTAAATGTGTGAGATCAGATATTTCCCTATGTATGTTATTTCCACATTTTTTTAAAAAAGATAAAAATAAGTTGTGCTGCAATTACCTCTTACCATTTATTATCATCAGTAAGAATCCAGCATTTTCTGTATACACCTCATCAACAGAACTGAATGACCACTATATTAGGTAGTGTCGGGCGGAGGAGCTAGAACTGTGCTGGCTGCTGTGAGCTCAGCCTAACCACCTTCTTTTCACCTCAGCTGCCGAAGCCATCAGATATTTCTGGAACAGCATCTACTGGTGGTAGAGAAAGACTTCTTGTTTCTTTTCAAGACTTAGCCATCACAGCAATTAGTTGATGTAGGGAGTAAAGAAGGGCAGCTCTTGTGACCTAGATTGAAGCTGGGAAAGTAAATACCTAATATTTAGAACACTCTCAAGAGAAATGTGGTGTGTTTATACGTAGGAGAGAGGAGGAAGAAACCACATTTCTACCAAAATCAGAGCTTTATAATGTTCAGCCAGGATTTGTCTACATCCTGAGATGCAGCTATCAACTTGTAATATATGTTGGCAACGTCCAGGTTAAAGAAAAACTATATATTTGTAAAATACATTTTACCTTGAAAGTGTGACATCACATTACTATAGCTCTACAGAATTACATGTTAAACATATTAATCTCTTTAAATATGCTAATAATCCATGAATCAATACATAAGGATCTATGAGTTGACTTTAAGGGAATACGGTCGCCTTTATCTAAGAATGTAAACACATTTAGAGGTATAATAGATAAACCATGATGAGGTTAGGCTTTCCATCAATTCATTTAAGATTTATGCATGCAACTGTTGTTATACTCTGTAAGATTCTCCTACACAAACCCCTTGAAGGGAAACCAAAATCTTAAGATAAAACAATGAAGATATTCCTTATCCAACTATTCAGATTTTATTGCCATGTATAAAGAGAATGGTATAGACTTCACAGTAATTTGAGAAAAAGTCCTTCCAAATAAGTTTTTTTTTTTTTTGCCTAAGTTGTCAATAAATCAATCTTTGCAGTGGTAAATAACTATGTGCAGTGGGATTTCAACAAGTGCATTCAAGATATGACCTTGAAGAGGAACCTGGAACACTGTAAGGTGTTCAAGCCATTTTCATCTCAGAACTCTAAGTTCATTTACATTTTTACATGAGTATTAAGTATATCTTGGGTGAAAATAGTCACTGATGTTACTCAAAAGAGGCTGATGAATTTACTGAGAAGAATTTGGCCCGATGAGTTTAATGGGAATTTAACATGAGAAACAGATCATGTGTTTGATGTGATTGCATACAAATGCAGGTAAACAGGAAAAACTTTGAAATGCGTGAGAAATAACAATGCTAGCAGATGGTTAAAAACAGATAACACTCAAAATTGAATACTTATATGTATATATATGCTACAGATGGAGCTGGAAATGAGATCCCTATTTAAAGATGGATAGTATTTTCTTATGTAAGATTCTGGTGTGTTTCTTATTGTTAGATGTAATCATTCAGACAAGAATTTTTACGACTGATGCCTGCCTCATACTGTGTGTCTTGCTTTTATATAAAAAGAAAGCTTCAGGAAAACAGTTTAACTGTTTCCAGGAATGATAGGGAGAAATGATTTGGTTTGCTAATGTTAAAAATCTGTGTGACCTTACTGAATAAACTGCTTTACAGTAAATGATGTAAATTTAGGAAGGAGGATATCTTCAGGCCAGAAAGAGGTGCATTTTTTTGCTTTCCCTATAAAAACACACCCATTTGGCAGAGTTATCATTGGGTATACTTGATATAATAGCTTATAGTTTAATTCTTTGTAGATTTAATCTGTAGTGTGCATGTTCAGGGCTGGCAATCTCAGACCAGAGCTAAGCATGTGATTCCCTGTAATTGTTCCTCTTATGTGCCTCAGTAACTCTAGAGGTGAGGGCAAGAAGACTGTCTTTTTTATGCTCTCATTTCTCCTTCATTGCCATCCATATCACTTCAGGGCAGTCTGAAGAAGGACAGATTAATCAGCCTTGAATAAAAGTCTGAGTGGGAAGCAGAGCTGGGACAGGGGCACGTATCTGCAGGACTTAGGAACTGAAGGAGGTGGCAACAGGCTCTGGAAGAGGTCAGGGACAAGGTCAGGTGGTAGAAACAAAAGAAAATCGGAAGAGAGGTGAAAACATCTTGTGCAGAGGAAAAGATAGGTGTAAAATAAGACAGGTTAGAAAAGACCATAAAAGGTCTATAGCCACTAAAATGCACCATCTTCCAGAACCTGGGGTAGGACCCAGGATTTCTGTTTTTCAGGGTTCCTCTGCTACTTACTAAATAACTGGGACATCACTGGTAGCATAAACCTCTTATTCTTCATAGCAGTGGGTCCACAATCACAGCTGATTATTCCCTTGTCTCAGGTGATAAACTTCTGCTGGAATACAAATTCCAGCGCCGTGGTCCACAATGTGAGAATTGGAAAGATTTCATATGATTAACATTTTTGTCAGACTAAGAAATGAAGAAGTGATTATCTTTTTTCTTCCCTAGGCCCTGCATCATCCCACTCGTTTGTCTGCTGGATAGACAGATCTCTGAGAACAAGGCACTGTTTCAAAAAACAGCCTTTACTTGTGGATTTCCTAACTTTTTAGCATTTGGCCTTGCAGCCCTCAATGTTTTGTTTAAACTTGATTCTTGAATCCAGCAAGTGATAGAAAAAAATGACACAACTGGGTTTTTTGTCACTCATCATCCATATTATGACTCTTTATATATATGTGTGTGTGTGTGTGTATGTACACTTATATGTGCTTTATATATGCGTATATATGTTGTTACGTGTTCTCTCTTTTCATATGTCTTTTTGTGGGCTGAAGATGGAATAAAGAGTAGCAGAGAGTTATATAATCCTATAAACAGTTACTCTGGTGAAGTAATTTACCTTATTTGAGAGAGGAATGCCAAATCTAGCATGAGAATTTGTGACATTGATGTTATTCATATGTGAGAGTTTCTAGGATTGCAGCTATTGACTGTAGCTATTTAGAGACTTTCTGTTTCTTCCAGCAGTGTTAGTGCTACAGTATGCTGTAACTAACTGATTGCAGCAAGGCTCCATGCTAAATTTATATACACAGAGCTCCCATATCTGTCCAAAAATGTATGCAGATAGCTAGTGTCAATGCAGGCACCGAGCCATTTGTAAGTTTAAAGTTACTGGTTTACATTAATATTTGCAGGATTTGAGCCTTGGTTATTTTGTTGTCTTCCTAAGTGGGAAAGGGATATGGACAAGTCAGGGCTAAACTGCCAGATGTGTTAGTCCTGCCAAAGCATTTGTAGTGTATCTAATGCTTTCCTTGAGCCAGTTGGTCAGTCAGTCAGTGATTCTCCCCCAAAAAATTACTCCTAGGAAGGAAAACAAACGTAAGAATTGAGCAGCAGAAAGGGTATGTAAGAGATGAATATACTTTTCTCTTTCTTCCTTGCAGCTACTCCAGAGAAAAAAGACATGACATAACACATATAAAGTAACAAATACCTAACCCTTGATGCCATCCAAGAAGTAACAAAATGGAAAAACAGGACATCATATGAAGGAAAATTTTAAGGATCTCTCAGTTCTCAGCTATGCAGAACAATAATCACACCAGCAAGAATGCAGACCTCTGGTTTCCATGTATGTATACATATATCCCCATTTCTCCTGGTATTGTACATACACGTGTGCGCATGTGTGAACACACACAATTCTCTCTTGTATAATGGAGATGGTTACTTATGCACATCTGCAGGAAAATTTGACCACAGATGCTTTATTTCAGAATGTTTGGTAATCTTTGGTTAGTATTTATGATACCAAAAGAGTTATTTCAAAACATTTTTGCAATGGTCAACCAACAGTGCTAAAAAAAGTGTACTATGCCATATAAAACCTGTCAATCTAGGATAATTTAGCTATCAGATTAGGAGAGCATCATTATCTAAAAATAATGCCATTTTCATGAAGGCAATTCAAACTTCCTTGAATAGGCCTGAGGCCGGTACTTTCTGTGTCTTTACAGTTAAAAATTTCTCACTTTAATGTGGTCCTGTCTTGCCAGTAGCCATGTGTTGTGCTTCTTTGACACCGTATAATAAGGTTTCATATGTTTCTAAAAATGATAAAATGTTGTCTGGATATGGGAAAGATTGAGGAAATAAGCAAGACAAATTTAGGGATAGTTCCTCTGCCTTATTGACTGATTCATTGTGCTACACAGGACGGTGACGTCAGCTGCTTATGTCCTTTATGACTTTGTCTCAGACAGGGACTGAGGCACTGGAGTACGCTGAAGGAGCTCTGTTCTGTTATGCCCTGCTGTTTACCACCACTTTACATCAGGACATGTAGCATCTGAGGGTGAAGCTGGCTACTGCTGGCTGGAGATGTCTTTCTTTCCACTGAAGTCACAGGGAAAGAGCAGTCTTAGGCTGAGCAAATCCCACGCTTGTGAAAGAATTGTGCTCAGGTTTGGCTCTAAGCAGGCAGTATTTTGTTTGGTAGCATTAAAAACAAATGAAAAAGGCCACAGAAAGCCAAACTGCGTAGGACTTCACACTAGAAATTCGGAGGATTTCTTCAGGATGCCTGAGGACATCCATATGGGCTGATGGAGGTCCACAGAGAATTCAGTTTTGTCTTCCCAAGACTAAGGAGCTTGTGCCTGACGTGGGGAACTGGGGGCCAGCTCCGGGAGCCAGGCATGCAGATCCTGCTCCATCCGGAGGGATGGGGCAGTTGTGGCTGCATCATCTGTTTGCAGCAGTGTCGTGCTCGGTTTCACTTTCACCCTCCCAAGTGCATTCCTCTAGCAATCCCCTGCCCAGGCAGCTGTTTATTTTGATTTTGTCTATAAGCCAGCCCTAAAAAAAAAAAACCAACCAAAGACAATTATTAAAATGATAGATAATGTCTCATAAAGGTCCACTATAATAATTTGTTTCAATATCTCTAGATTTTATAGGTTCTTCTTTATAGACATTAGTAGTGTTTTACACAACAGGTTTTCAAAGGTCAGAGTGAGTATTGTGGATGTTTAGGTTGTATTGTTATGAAAGTCCCTTAAAGGCAAAAATGAAAATTAACAGGAGCTAAGCAATGCATAAAAAACCTTAAACATAATACTGCTAGAAAGTGTCTTAAATACCACCAAAATCCTGGGAACCTTGAGAAATACAAAAGGAAAAAAAATAGGATCAATTAGATACAGTATTTTGTGCTTTTCCCCTGGAACTTGTTGACACTCGTATTTTTGAGTTACTTTTACAGTCTGCTTTATTACTGATAGAACTGGGTTCTTCACTGTTTCAGGTTAAGCAATAAACCCCTACCAAACCCAGTGGCATAATGTGCAGTAGCTAAATGTGACACTTCTTTAGACTTTTGTCAATTGATTAAATCAAGTGGGTTGTGCTGGTTTGCAGACCTTACCAAAAGTTCACTGAAATTGTCAGGAAATCTCCCTTTTATGTAATTGAGATGTGTATGAAGTTGTAAGTGGGGGTATTTTTTCATGTTTAAAAATGTTTGATAAGAATTTATGCCGTGGCTTTTCAAACCCTTTCTTGGCTCTAGAAGATGAAGTGGCTAATGTCTTGAGCATTTCTACTATTCAGGATGGACAATATACTCAATCAAATTAACCTGTTTTACTTGTCAATGATAGGTAAAGATATTTATGCATGCTATTATTTTTTGAGATTGCTTGTTAAATAATTTTAAGAATGCCTTTAAACAATAACCTGAACACAAATGTGATTATTCAGTATATTGTTTGATAGAATTAAATTCTTATCAGAACCATGTGACTGAACATCAAAGCGACTTGACAACACTTTTGGTATTTTAGTTGAACTCAGTTTACCTGAGGGTTTTTGTTGTTGTTTTTCATTTCTTTGTTTGGTTTCTCCCCCCCTTTTTTTTTTCCTGCAAAAGAATGACAAGTCTAGTTTGATCATTTGGCCAAAAATATTTACTTCATGGATTACATTATGAATTGATTATACCTGTAACTAAAGAGGGAGGGTGAATTCCCAGAAAGTTAGTATTTCTTGTTAAGCAAATCTGGAATATAGATCAACTGCAAGTACCAAACATGATGAAAGTGAATATGGAATTTCTTATGTCTCCTCTAGTAAAACATAAACAGATGCAAAATGTCCAACATCATATTATTGGTCACTTTTTGATGCCTATTGTTATACTTAAACTTCCAAAATACGGATGAGTTTCCTGTATACTCAGAATTCTACATTGTGCAGCTTCAACATTTTGCCTTGAAGAACTTTCTTTAACCTACAACCACTTTGGAATAACCCTTTGAGCTTTATATTTGTCGTGGTTTAACCCCAGCCAGCAGCTAAGCACCACACAGCCACTCGCTCACTCACCCCCTGGTGGGATGGGGGAGAGAATCAGAAGAGAAAAAGTGAGAAAACTCATGGGTCGAGATAAAGACAGTTTAATAAGTAAAGCAAAAGCCGCCCACGCAAGCAAAGCAAAACAAGGAGTTCATTCACTACTTCCCATGGGCAGGCAGGTGTTCAGCCATCTCCAGAAAAGCAGGGCTCCATCACGCCTAATGGTTACTTGGGAAGACAAACGCCATCACTCTGAACATCCCCCCCTTCCTTCTTCTTACCCCAGCTTTTTATGCTGAGCATGATGTCATATGGTATGGAATATCCCTTTGGTCAGTTGGGGTCAGCTGTCCCAGCTGTGTCCCCTCCCAACTTCTTGTGCACCCCCAGCCTCCTCGCTGGTGGGGTGGTGTGAGAAGCAAAAAAGGCCTTGATTCTGTGTAAGCACTGCTCAGCAATAGTGAAAACACTGTTTTTGTTGTATTATCAACACTATTTTCAGCACAAATCCAAAACATAGCCCCATACTAACTACTGTGAAGAAAATTAACTCTACTCCAGCCAAAACCGGCACAATATTCATTACAGTAGAACATTAAGAAGGTCCTGACAGCAGGATAAATTCACTCAGCTTATTTATTTAGCTTAGCCATTTGTATGTATATGGTTGAGGTGAGACATCGAAAATAAATCAGTTAATTTGTGCCTTGATTTAGTGTCTTGTAATAATAATAACAACAAAAAATAGAACCTTGTAAGAATTTTCTCTGCAAATTGAACTTTTGAATAAGTTTATTCCCTAGCTAAATCTCACTTAGACAGTGGCCTTCATTTCAGGACAACCATCTTTCAGAAATCCACACAGGAATATTAGTCTTATTTCCTTTAATCACCAAATCCTAACAACTAAGTATTCACTTCATTAAAGGCACTCAAAAATTCTGGCCAGCTGTTTCCTGCCACTTGGCTGAGGACAAGGTGGAGAAAGACAAGCAATTCAATCCTTGGTAACTCTCAGTTGTGTTCAACGTAATTCTGCCACATAATTATACTTTCATCATTTTATTCTTAAACTAGAATCTGAATCCAAGGTGGGTTCAGTGACTTATGGGCTTAAATTTTGACATGTTAAATTCATGTTGTACACATGAAAATTTCCAGAGATTTTAGTAACCATCTCAGACTAATTCTTTGTTTTGTCAACTGTGCTTTCTTTTCCTTTTTTTTTTTTTTTAAGGCATTTTAAATTACAGTAGCAAATGGATTGAAGAGGGAGGTATAATTAACATACTAGTTGTATATACAAATGACTGATTAGTTACTTGCTCTGTTCCTGGAAAACTGTTTCCTGTTCTGGTTCAAATACAAAATTCTGGAAAATTAGGAACTCTTTGTCAAAGATCAAGGTGACTACAGTATGGTGTTTTTAAAGCTGGTAGTAATTTTTATGCACTGAAGGTAAAAAGAAACACTGATTACAACTGAAGAGTGACTTAAAAAAATATATATTTGATTGTATAAACTGGCAGGCCTGTTGCCTGTGAAAGTAAGTGCTAAGATATCAAATCATAAATCCATATTCCAAGGCCAGAATCTAAGCAGACATAAATCAGTGAAGTTATACAGACTTCAGCTAAGCTGTGCTTATTTATACAGCTGGTTCTGGCTATTAGGTGCTGCAAAAATGGCAAAGTTATCCAATTTGGTCGTAATTCAGGAGAACTCTTGGAGAAAGATGTGCTTGTCCCTGGAAACAGAATTTAGTGTTCTGTACAGCCCATGGGGAAGATTAGGTATGTCAGGATGGGATCAAACCCCATCCAGCAGCCCAGGAAATGCTGAGCAGGGCTGTGTGAAATCCTGCCCCTCCCTGGGGTGCAAGCAATCCAGCCCAGGCATCTGCACCCACTTGTGCACTGCAGATTTGTGTCCTCTCTCCAGTATAAGGCTGCTGCTGATTTTCTTTGGAAGAATGAGAAGGACACAGTCTTTTCAATATAGGAAATCACCTGCCCAACAGCCTAACAGCTGCAGAGCTGGCAAATTTTTGCAAATTTTGTTCTGTCCTCTGTGTAGCTCCTGTCCCACTTCAGTGTCCTAAACCCTTGAGCTAAGGGAGTGGGATGTACAGAGCTGTATAAACTATTCCCTCTACATAGGCTAATTAATGTGATAAAGTGCATTCATTTTCCCTTGCCCTGGGGTTTTAAATCAAGGCACAGCTTCTCATGATGCTGTAGGCAGCTTGATTTTATTAGTGCTTCTTGGGCATACTCTATGGGTTGTGATCTGAGTCAGGCAGCTCAGCCAGTAGGGACTCATTCAAGGAGCAAGAAATACCAAGAACTTACTAGACAGAGTGTCTCAGGGGAGTCAGACCTTATTTGGGATTCCCACCAGGCTGGTAAACAAGGTGCCCAGCTCCTTAACCCAGCTCAAACTAGAGCAAATCTGAGCACTGTAAGGTTCATATTGCCTTCAAAGCTAGGCAGCAGCCAAGGAGAAGTTTTTGGATACTAATTTTGGACTTAAATTTGGCCTAAAGTCCACTTCAGGTGTTGTGCTCCTGATGATTGGTTTGCTCCTCTAAACACTTGCCCTCAAAAGGTCTTCAGCATGTGTTTGTAAGTTAGGCATAAAGCTTAGATGTTGTCTTTGAACAAGGATGCTTTACTCGACTTGGTAAGTGTGACCAGTTACAGCTCTAGGTAAGGATCTTAGAAAGTAATGTACTGATTTCCTCCTGATGCACTTTGTAAAATATGCGGTCTCATCTGCTTTTTAGCTTTCTGTATAAAATACTTGGAGTTGCTTTGCTTTTGACTACACAGTTTTTGAGAAAGTTTTTCTATTATTCAAATAATATTCAAATTCTATTTGTTTTTCTCTGTTATATGGTGGAGACAGAAATTGTAGCACAATGCTTACACAAAAATTTGTAAGTAAGAAAAATGAAGAGAAGAAAAGTAGGTAGGTGGTAGTCTGGCAATACTGCATAGACATTTGTTTCTCTGTCGCGGTTACTGAGCTTATACTTACCTGTTTGCAGTAAAGGTGAGCATCATGGGGAAACGAAATAGTATTTGCTCAATGTTTCTTTTCTCCTTCAAATCCCATTGTAACAGCGTAGTTTTTCCTGTTACTGCTGTTCATTTAATCAGTAACTTCATCTCAATGGGCTTTCATGCCCTGAAGAGATATATGGGCTTACAAGGATCAGATGGTGTAGGGATATAAAACTAGGAGGCTTGCTGACTGCATAGATGAGCCAGAAAACTGCAAAACTGTCACCTGCAGTTGCTGAAGACTAGCTATTCTCAGAACGGAACACTACCTTACTTTCCCAACAGGGAAGATAGAAATGCAGAAGTTTTGAATATGTCTTTCCTTTTTGGATCTTTCAGCTTCTCTGAAAGGAACTTCTCATCTGACATGAATGCTAATGATTGTGAAAAAAGCTAGTTTTGCTGCTAGATCCCTGAAGGAATTGAAGGAGGTTTAACAGCCTTCAGTCAGGTGTCATTTTTTTCTGTACAATATGGGGGCATGGGTAGACACCTCAGACTGGCCCTCATCACAGCCAGTGAGCACATCCAAAAACTGTCCTGGAACACAAAAGAGAGAAAAGAGTCTTTTATCTTGTGCAGATAAGTGCTCTGCTGAGCACTGTCAGGCCTGCAATGGTCAACAACAAACGAGGATCTGTAATGCAGAGTAGAGGTTGACATTATCAACTGAGCCATTCTTTCCAAAAACAGATGGAGACAGATGCCACTCCTTATTTTCTAAAATGCAGACTGAGAAGGTAAGCAGTACATGCACAACTTCCAGTAACTCTTTGGTAAATTTATGACCTCTGTCTAAGCACTGTGTCCTGTCAAGGAAGAGACAGCTTTTGGTACATACAATGGGACTGTGGAAGTCTAGGAAGTTTCACTTTAAAAAGCTCAGATCCCCACAGATTTGTTGTCTTATGTTTAATATCTTACTGGCAGACATCAAGGTCTGAGATAATCACCCTGAGCTCCTTTTACAGTCAGTAGTGGGACAAACTAGAGCCTTAGCTAAAGGCCTGAGGACTTAGGTGCATGCAATTACCTAGATGCATGAGGAAGCACTTAAGGCACATACATTGTTTTATAGAGCTAGGTCCTAGTCATGTCCTCAGAAGTTGCAAGCACAGACAAAGCTATGTAACCTTCTCCAGGCTACTTCTGTCCTGAACTGCAGGGGTTTCTGAGGTAGGTCAGCTTCCCCTCTCATTTGCTCTATGACTTCTGAAAAGACTCCCACCTAGAACAAAGGTAGAAGATATGGATATCATTAAAATCAGCAACTAGTTGGTATACCCATGCTGCTTAAAAGCTGGCAGATGTCAGATTTTACAATGAGAAGGCTACGAGAATAACAGAGAGAGATCAGAGTTCTTGACAACATTAGCAAAATGAAAGAAAAAAAAAGGAATTATTAAGATAAAATGCTTGCATTTTCATGATTAATTTAGTAGAATAAAGAGTTTTGCTTTTCCGAGTTGACTTCATTTTAATATTCCTTTGAATTTGTCTTCAATAACAAAGTGAAAGCAAAAAAAACCCCCAAACCACCCACGCCAGGTATTTTTTATATGTGCAAAACTGTTGAATCACTCATAGTTTGCCCCTCCAAGTGAAGGAAGGCAGTCCCGTTCAGCTGATGGGTGAGTCAAACTCAGTGGGTGCAAAGAAAGCTTGTAGAGGCCTGTGCAGGGTAACTACTCTTTACCACGCTTGTCACCATGCCACTCACTATCTGCATGGAATGATCTATTGCTGCTGCTGTTGCTGACACAATCTTTTTTTTTTTTTTTTCCCCACATGCTTTTCCTGCCCAACGGCATCTGTTTTTGTTCAAAGAGGCCTATGCCTTCCCTCACCTTGATGCTCCATTGCTGTCTCTTTCTGGCAAAGAACTCAAAAGATTTGGCCGGAAGGTTGCACTCAATCAATCCTGCCTTTAGGGTGTCCTAGAAGCGCTTTCTTGGATCACCATTGCTTCCTCTTTCTACACTCCAGTTCCCTGCACAGGAGGTACTTGAACATATGTACATCATTGATCCAAGCCATATGTCCAGCCCATTACACCTGGGCCTTCCATGTGGATACGCTGCAGGAATTCATCACTGGTCAGCTTAGTGTAGCATCTGACTCAGAGCAAGACACATAGGTGCCTCTGGTGGAACTTCTCCAGCTGGCAGATGTGCTTTCTATACTATGTCAAAATCTTGCGTCTGTTCAGCACAACAGCCTTGTACAATTTTAGTCTGCGTTGTAGTCTGATCTGATACTGATTCCATATTTGCTTAGTAAACCTGGCAGAAAACTCCCCTAATTCTATGAATGCAGGAAACTACCTCTCCATCAACACTGGCACAATCATTCGAAATAATTCGAATGTAAGTGAACTCGCATGTAACAAACAGCTCAGTCTCAATGTGGAGTTTAGTGGAAGGGACAGCATGTTCTTCTGCATGTTGATTGACACACCATCTCAGTTTTTCTCAAATTTATGATTAGTCTTATTTTTTTTAATTTGTTGTGGAAGTAGCATATTTGTCTGTTAAGAAGATCTGAAGATCTTGGCTGATGGGAGCCACTGCTGTGTAATGATCAGTGTACCAGTGTTCTTGTGTGCTGTGCTTGGTAACCTTAGGCCTGGCGTGCAGTCTTCCCGCAGCTCAGGAGTGAGTCCTGATACTTAGGCTGATGTTGCGTTCGTTTTACCCAACACCTTGGAATAAAATAACATTTTCTTAATTAAATCTATCAAGGACAACAGAGAACAACACTCCATTTCATAAGCAGTGATTTACAAAAACAAAGTCAGAGACAATCAGGGAGGGTCTGAATGGCATGCTGTCTAAATAGAAAAATAAAGGCAGAAGGAAGAGGAAGGAAAGGAGGGGAGAATGAAGTCGAAGAGAGGTGGATGTGGGTGGTATAAATGACCAATATACACAAAGGGGAGGATGTTGAGGTTAAAAACTAAAGAAAGCAGCCTGTTATCCTGGCCCTTATCAAAGGAGCAAAGGAAACTACATCACAACAGCCAAAGCACTGCTTAGGCAAGAAGTTGCACTCAAAATACACCTAAGTGAAATTAAAGGGACCTTCAGTTCTGGAGATACTGGTGGTAACAGCCTCTCAGAAATATTCTCCCAAAGGAAATGTTTAAATACTGTGCATAAAAGATTTTTGTAAAAAGGTAAATTAGATCATGTCCTGGTATAACAGTGGAGCAATAAGTGACAGATACCAGTTTGACTTTTTTTCCTAAAATTAGGTCAGTTCGATATATTCACTTTAACACCAAAGACACTGCAGTGCCTAGCCTCTGTCTTATAATCTCTGTGATACCAACTTTTAATGATATATTTACTAACCGAATGCCAGATTCATCACTATATTAATTCAGCTTCACATCTGTGTATCTAATAGAATTGGATCAATGAATTTGAAGCAAGAAATGGATCGGTGGATTGTCATTTGTATGCTTAAATCTTTGGGGTTTTACTTCCACATTAACACAAGTTTGTAAAGGGGCTTTTCAGTTCAAGAACTACTTGAAATTCTGTGGAGTTCAGACTATAGCTACGACAAAGAACAGCTGATATAATAACTCTTCACATGCATTGCCTTATCAGCAAAGTATTCAAGAGTGCCTTAATGACAAATAAACACAAAGCGTTTGGGTTAGTCTCATTTGTTTTAAATGATTGACAAGATAACACCATGTTGTGAAGGATCTAACAGAAGATTTGGAATAAGTAATTATCATCTCCCAACAGGAGTTTCAGGGTCTTTTTTGAAGCAACAATGTTCTTGGTTTAACAAAACACTAATAGAAGTCTCAGTACTGTAAGCTACATGAAGAAAAGAAACCTCAAATTAAGAATGATAATTACAAACAAGAGACATTTCTTTTGTATCTTTTTCATCAAAAATGCCAACTTGGCCATTTAAAAGATGTGAAACAATGCTATCAGAATTTTTTACCATATAAAATATTTCCACAGGAGACAGATATACTAACAGCATGCAAGTATAATGTTGTAGCATGCAACACCATATAGCAACCTTCTCTGAGGAAGCAGATGACTGCTTTCTACAGCAGTCTGATTTCAGAGTTGTCCAATTCTGTAATGGTCTTGTCTTTTATGACTGAAGAAAGGAAAAAAATCAAAAGTCATCTTTTCCATTTTCTCTTACTATTCTTAAGCGTTCCTTGCAGATGTTCAAGTACTCAAAGAATAATTTGAAACTGTAATCTGAATCTACGGGAGGAAGTTTAAAGTATGTTGACCAAACTGTTCCATATTGAAGAAATCATGTTCTCGTGATTAAGAATGATCAAACAAAAATAATAATCCAAAGTGATCAAACCATGTCTCCAAAAGAAAGATTTCTAAAATCATGCACAGGCATATGGATAAGATAAAAAAAATTGTAAGAAAGAATGTGAGATTGTATTGATTGCAGTGTGATTTACAGGCATAGCCACAAAGCAGTAGGCTCCTTACTGTGGATTTAGGAGCCTAACTTTAGGCACCTACGTTTACAAAGGGCTACTACCTTGTGATAGGAAGCTGTTGTATGTGCTTATATAGATATCTGTAAGGATACATGTCTGAAGGGGTGGCATTCTTGTTTCGATTAATGGAAAACTTAGTAACCATGTCAAAATATTCTCAGACTGAATGCTATAAACTCTAAATTAGTCATGGAGATATAAGGCCAGCTACTACGCTCATTTTAATTTTGGGAAAACCATAGGGATGTTGGTAGGTTGATTTGAGTGAATTTTCAACAGATCAGAGTTTGATTATTTTGGAATTAGAGTCTTGGAGTCTCAGTTGTATCTCTTTTTTTAATGCAAAGGAGCTAACAAGTTACCCCAAAGCATTAGTTTCACTTCTGATTTTCTATATATAAAGTACCAAGAAGCTCAATGATAATGATGCAATTGCGTAGTACAGCAGCAAGGTATATGAATAGCAGAGAAATAAATTGGGTTATATACAAATCAATTTCTGAGATTTCCTTAAAACCTTTGAAAATATAAAGTGAACTGTATATAACATAAAACTTTTCCATGAAAATTGTACAGGATGTAATTTTTTTGTGCAACTTACAAAAAAGTCCACATCACCTTACCTCACAGTAGGAAAAGAAAACTTACTGTTACTGTTCAAACAAAACTATTAATCATATGATACTTCATTCGTCTTGGTTTGATGGTATTTGAATGGAATTTAATACAAATTTAAGGACACCTATGCTTACTGCAATGAATAATTCTAGGCTATCATCACCTCTAGTTATTTCAGTTTGATTTCTTTTAGTGTAAGCTAATAATAATTCTGATTTTGAACGGACCTGATAGATACACAGTCAGGAGGTGTTTTTAAGATACATTTTATTTTAAAAATATTTCTTCTAAATTCTAAAACTGCATTGAAAATCTAGATTAATATTTCATCTTTAATGATCTCTACATGAAAGTCTGATGTTCTTATTCTGTCTGATTAAGAAGAAATATACTTTTAAAAATTAAGTGGCAGAAAAGCATGGGTGTTTATGTCTTTAACAACTGGCATGGCTGAAGGGCTTCTTTTCAGAGAAAGCAAGGCATTTCACGCACTCTTTTTTTTGGAAATGTATGTATATATTTATCATAGTTACTTGTGTGCTTTGTTTTAGCTGAGAAAGGGTTTGCTATACTTCAGATGGGGTAGCTTTCTTTTTGGCAAAGCAGGAGGACGACGTCAAATTCAGACAAGACACTGGGAGCTAAATTAAGTAACATGTATTTCTCACCATTTGGGAAATTAAGTAATGCGTATTTCTTACCTTTTGGGAAACCTACCTGTTTTGTTTTTTTCTTTTTTTTCTTTTTCCTGGCTCACTATGACTGATGGTATTTGCTTTACTTGTGGATGCCACTGTGTCATGTTTCGTCCAGAAGAAACTGACTGGGGATGGGGGCTGCCCTTTCCCTGGAGAGCCACAAGTGGCACAGCCTCACTGGACGAGTGTTTGGAGCACAGTGAGGAGTTTGTCCACTGCTGGGAAGAGCAGGGAGCACACAGAGAGCAGGGTCTTGCAGGAGATGTGAAGAAAGGCTGCTGAAGGAGTCAGAGCAGTGTTTCTGCAGTTTTACAAAGGCAACATACTGGAGCTGAGTCTGGAGGGCAGCACTGATATGAGTGTCGGTAGAGGGTTATAAGGATCTTTAATTCTGTCTTGTTTTATCTCGGTATTTTGAATTTTATCTGTTCTAAAAAAGTGGTTGTCATTTGTCTAAACGCAAGCACCATTTATTTTTAAATACAACAAATACAAAATAAGTGTAAATACAAGTCCTGAATTTATAAGACCTTTTGGTTTTATAAAGGTGCTTGCAGTTTTACCACAAAGCTTCTAAAGCTTCTGGTTGTGAAGATTATTTTAGAGTCCTGGTAGGAGCGTACAAATGGATGGAAGGTTCAAGGTATGATATTAAAGTATAAATGAGGATCCAAATGTATATTTTCAAAGAGAAAATGTGTTTAGCATTAGCTGCCATTATTTTCAATATTAAGCTTTGGCATTAAAAACCTCTGATGCTTGCTTAGGTTTTATGTGTAATCTGTGGCTTGTAAACCAATGCAAGAAAACTCCCAGTTCCTGGCCTCTGCATTTGTTTTTTGTTTTCGCACACATAAAATATTTGGTTCATGAGTAAAATTTTTAATTTTCACTATTAGACTTAGAGTCTTTCACAGTTAGGATCTAGTTAATGTACGACTTTCAACTTAATCTTCTTGTTTTCTTTTAGTCTTAGTTCTTGTTATTTTTCTTTAAAATGAGTTAAAGTATAAGTCAACTGACATCATTCATAGGTACAAGATAAAATAATCATATGAATCTGAGCTTGACAGAGATTTTCTTCTTGGATTATTTTCTGGTATTTTGTTTTTACAAGTAGCTGAACTGTACATGACCATCAAATACTAAGGTCAAAGAAAAATACAACATTTAAAACAGGGATTTAGTCCGTGTACACATTCATAAAATGTGGCTTAATACACTACTCTGTGTTTTTAAAAGAAATGATTGATAAAATAGTAGTTTGTTCTGTTCCAGGTAATCCTTCCTGCCAGTGATTTGTTGCACATCATACTTGTGGGTAATCAGGCTACTGGAATAAAGGCTACTATACCCTTTGTACAGTATTTAATCTACAGGAGAACTGTAATATTTTAACTGCGTTCCACTACTACACAAAAGTAGTAAAATGATTTAATAGCAGAGTGTTATGATAGATTTCTTGTAATAACATAACCTCATTACTTTTATGGTATATCCTGCAGAAAATTTGCAAATACCATAATTAAAAGAAATAAATTTCCCACTAAATTAGTGTGTGTTTTGTCCTGTAGAAAAGGTCCATGCCTCCACAGGTCAAATAAACAGGCTGATTTGATTTCCATAGGTTTCTTTTGGTCCTGTGTGTTTTGTTGGAAGATTGCAACTGCCTCTCAGATACAGACCCTGTTACAATAATCCATCCCTTTGTCACACTGAGGTACAACCTTCACAGGATTTTGTGTGATGCTTTGTGTGGATGGCTTTGAATCACGTATTAAACATGGTTTGAGAGAGTGGTGTTCCACCATCAGCTCAGCTGTGCTCCTGCTGCAAGGTGCAGTGTAAGGTTCTGCGTTTGCTCTACCCAGTCTAAAGGATGTGAGGTGGAAGAGCAATCTCTGTCCATGGCTTTTTACATTGGATTTGCTTTTTAGCTTGGCCTGCCTGCAGGTATTAGTCTTTGAGTCATGCCAAAGAGCTTAGTTTTCCCCACAGGGTTTTCTGCAAGGTGGTGTGAGAGTTGACTATAGTTAAGTGTTGGTCATTACTACATTTTTGTACCAAGTGAGGATTTCTAATATGCATATTCCTTGGAGCAGTTCATTAGTGTTTACTTATACTTTAGAATAGAAGTGTGCCATTTAAATTGGCATAACTAACTAAGCCATGGAAGCATAAATAGATCTAATTTATAGTGCTGACCCCTAACATGGGAATTTGCTGTCACCTTTTCATATTTCACCAAGATCTTCTCTGAAATAACTCATAGCAATGTCAAATGACAAAAGCATAATGTATTTTTGCAAACTCTGACACACAGGGGGAAATTGTTTGAAGACTATTTGATTTCAAAGAAGCCCAGACAGTTGTATCTGAGCCTCCTAACAGCTCTAAGTCATTATCCTTAGAGAAAAAACAACTGGTCACAAGCTGAGCACTGGTTTTGTAAAGAATCTTTGCCCTGGGATACTTGCACTTATCTGGGCAACATGTTTCAAAGCCATTGGCCAAGGCTCAGTAACCACCTTGATATCCATTTTTACTAGGTAATTTTCAAACACACACTGTAGATTGTTGTGGATTCAGACTTGACCATAGTTAGTCTGAATTATAAATAATTTCATCTTAGTTCACACATTTCCTTTAAGAACAGAGTCCCACTTAGTCTGAATGATCTGCTTCCCAAGAGTCCTGGAGCTTAAGTACATTCATTGTTACAAGATCAATTTTGTAAAAGCTTGGTTAAATGTCTTCCACATACTAACTCCCAAATACCTCCTCCATCCTCATTGTTCAGACTAGTTGATTATTTATTGATGGCAATCATCCATGCTGGTATTAACTGACAATTTAAGAAAAATATTCACAACTATTTTTCCTAAATTTCAAATGGCAGTTTGAATTTGATACACTTGTATCTTTTGTATTTGTGCTACATAAACACCACTTTGAGATAAATTTTATTCCTATAAGTGTTCACTATAATTAGAGAAGTGCAGTCGGGATTAATTTATTAAAGAAATAAAATTCAATTTGATTTTGATGACGGTAGAAAGAATCTGGCAAGATTAGATGATCCAATTAAGGTATGGAAACAAGACCATGTGGTGTGGGTGACCTGTCACTAACTTTTAATAACAAACAGAAAAATGCTTGCTATGAGTATTCCATCAAATAGTCAATCTCAGCACAACTCATAGATCAAATATATCAATACGACTGTTCACTGAAAAGTGCCAGATAGAAAACCAGTCAGTCATGTTGATCTCCTTGTGGATGGTTCACTCTTAGACAATGCTCTGAAAGTGGCAAGGTGCAGGTGCCCTTCACCATGGAGAACTATTCTGAATTGTTTCCCATGTGGTCTTTACTCTCTGCTTGGTCTTAGCATGACATTAAACTATCTGATGATAATGTGAGAAGGTCAGGTCTTAAATGTTAACACTAGGTTTTACAATACTCAGCTAAACATATCATCCTCATTTTGAATAAAACATGCTGTTTACTAGCTTTCTTACAAGAAATAAATACCTGGATGAAAACCAGGCAGTTTTAGTTCAGGATGAGTTCAGCAGGGCTGATGATCAAATGGACAAGTGCAACTCCATAATGCAAAAGGTCAGAAAGTTTTGCTTTTGTAGTCTGCTTGCTTACATTCTGAGTACAGTTCTTGGAAAATAATGCAGGCATCACACTATTATTTCCCTCATTGTTCCCCCCGTATGCCCCCATGGCCCAAAAGACCCTTACTAGCATTTGCGCATGATGTCAGTTTTAAATGACTGCAGGATTGCCTTTTTTTTTAATGTTTCACAAATAATATAGCAAAAATAGAACTATTTTAAATGTCATTATCAATTTATTATGATATTTGAAAAATATGTTTATTCATAAAATGTATATATCTAAGGCTATATAAACCTTAAAAATAATAGCAGATCCAACTATCTCAGTGTTTAAAAAATAAGTAAATAGTTAAAAAAAAAAAGTAAAACTGTATAAACTGTATGTAAAAACTGTATAGAAAGACGGCAAAATGCTAATTTTCCTGAGATTTTTATTCAACTATTAACACATGAAATGCAAGCATATCCTGCTAGAAAAATAATCTTCATTTAGAAATAACTTTTATGAGAAAACATTATTTTTATTGCACTTGAACATTTTTATGGGAAATTTGAAATTAACATGTTCTTACTTTATTTAGAATTTCCAATTTTATTGTTTTCCTTTGGAAAATTTTACTGCTGAAAATCCACATTTTTATTTCTCCTTCATTATTTCCTTTTCTGATAACAGACATAAAAAATTAAAATACTGGAAATATTTCTTTTCAAACTTCTATTTTGTTTTCCTTTTTCACTGTGGAACTTTCTAGACCTTTTTCAAGATCAGAACAATTGTTAATAGGCAAAGGAATAATGAAAATATATAATCTTATCTGTATCTTCATGAAATTTGAAGGAAAAAGTGGAAAAATACAGAATTATAGAAAAGAAGAAGGAAAAATACTCTCAAAGGAGTTTGTTTTATTATTTTGTGTTATTGTAAAAGAAAGGAATCTTTTCTAAAAGAAAAGGAAAGAGTGCTTCATCACCATGCAGTGATCTGGGAGTTCCTCACCCAGCTGTGATTCCTGTGTATTTAATAGCTTCAATGTATTTCTCTAACATGGGCTTGCTTAGGCTCCTGCTGAACATATATAAACTTTCAGCATTTACATAATTTCGTGGCAAGGCATCCCACCCTATCTACTTTGCTTTAGGAACGATCACCTTCTTTTCTTTGCTTTGAACGTTCTGCTTTCTAGCAACATTTAATACCCCTTAGTTATTATACTGCAAGTTACAGTGAACTGGCCACTCCTGCCCACCCTTTCCATCCTATAGATGATTTTATCATACCTCCCTATAGTTGTTTATTTTCCAAATTGAAGAAACTGAAGTGCTTTCTTAGTGATCCATACTCTTGGTTGTTCTTGCCCTCTTCTGAACCTTTCCCAGTTCAATGATCTCCTCCTGGAGATGGGGGGGCCAGAGCTTGTGCCATTCGAGAAGTGGGTCAGCCATCTGTTTACTGAGTGGCATAATGTTATACTTTTTTCCTTCTAATTTCTAATGGTTGATTTGCCTTTTTGACTACCAGAGTGCATCAAGTTGATATTTTCATGGAATTTTCCATCATAACTCTAAGATCTCATACTTCATTGACAGCTAAGGGACCATCCCTTTATGTGGAAAGGTAAGACTTATTTTACCATACGCAACAGTCCAGGTTTATCAAAATTAAATATAATTTGTTGTTTTATTGCCAAGACCCTGAATCACATGAGATCCTTTTGATGTTCTTAAGAGTTGGGCCTTGTTACTAACCTTAATAGTGTCATCAGAAAACTTGTCACCTGGTTATCCTTCTTCCAGAGACATGAACAGCATGAACCCTAGGGCAGATCACTCCATTGAAAAACCTCCTTCCATCATATGAATTGACCCTCTGCCATTGACCCCCTTCCTACCCTCTGTTTCCAGCACAGAGGTACAGTATTTATCCATGCTATAATCCCTTTTATCCCATGACTACATAGTTCCTTTGAAAACTTTTTGGACATTCATGGCAAATATCTTTATCTTCCTCTATCTACATTCTATTGTTGAACTCTTCACAGAAGTGTCACATGACTAACTTAAAAAGGCTAATATACACTGAAAAGATAAATGAATCATCTCCATGTTTCTCCAGAAAAAAACTTGACACTTTCCCAATAAGATTCAATATGATTATTGAAAAAAAAGTTATTCTGTTGTGTTTTAAATACTTCTGACCATGCTTATGTAGGCAGGGGCTTAAATTTAGACTTTCTGACAGTCAAGTATACTAATAGGCTGTTTCCTATCCTGTATGAAAATTCTGTTTGTTCTACTTAATTCTTAAATGCTTTATTTCTGATCAATTATTATCCCACAAAAAAATCCTGAATAGGATAATTTGAGATGATTTTTCTGTCTAACTATTAAGGAAAGGAAATATGAATCTGTACTGGACACAGTTCTTTAGGAGGAATAAATAGAAGGAACTTCATCATAAAAATGGAAGTGTCATAAAGAGAGCAGAAAAGTGCAAGCTGGAATCTCCAAGTATTAGAGACAGCTGCACACAAGTAGTGGGGAGAAGACTAATGTTAAATAGAAGTGAAGCAAATATAGCTGAGTATATTTAAAATTATAACTGGAGACAGTTAAAGGATTTTCTGTAGGTCATCACTCATTGACAATTTCTAGATAAAATCATGTGTTATTACAGTAACGGTAACATGAGAAAGCAGTCTTTTCCAAGCTGACCATAACCAATTATGTTGTGCTTAGCATTCAGCTGTTTTTCTTTTTGCTTCACTTAAGACACAACATCTGGAGGGCCTCATTAAATGAAGGTTAGATAATCTACTAATAAACTATTTAATTAGGAATTCGCCAGCAGGAAAAGTACTAAAGCTGTTATTTGTCTTTACTCACATTTATTGGTGAGAGAAAAGAAACCACAGCAGTTGCTGGAATATTTTGCGTCTTTGAAAAAACACTTTTAATACAAACTTACTGTAGTTAGAAAAGACGAGCTACAGAATTTGCAGTTATAATTTAACGTAGCACATTAATGCTGCAGAACAGTTTGCCTAGCTTCTTTTGTCTTTCGCATGATTTTGTCATTCTTTTGTCCATTCTAAAAAGTTAAAAAACAGTCAAATGCATTGCTTTTACACCATATCCTTCTGCCCTTTTCATACCAGTGTCAGTAGGGAGAATGTTTTCCTAACTTTTTATACATGACTAACTGACATACAATATTCTTTGACAGTGAACCTGTAGTGCACTCATCCTGGGCTGCTTTAGCATGGATTTCAATCATTTTATCACCAGTCTAGTATGAAATACCCCTTGCTGTAATAAAGCTATCTGTTTTGGTAAGAATGCTGAAAGCGGACCAATGCTGGGTATCTTCTGAGATGACTGCTCCTGTTCAGTATCAACTGGATTGAGACCTTCTTAACACATTTCACTTGTGATCTTTTAAAGCTGTCAGGATGGAATGATTTTCAGTCACTTTGCTCTGCAGTGGATTTAAAACCATGTCCCAAAGGTAGTAGATTAATAGATTAAAAAGGCAAAGTATTAATCTAATGCACTGTCCTGTCTCCTTACCCATAACTTATAGTATAACTGTCATATGATTATGGCAGTTCTCCGATGAAACAAAGTACCTATATTTTGTTCTCTGTAAAGGATTTCACCAACTGGTGTGCTTGTTATTTCAGTGCATTATTCTATATGGAGTTGAACAGTTAAACACATTGATTTTTACAGAATTAAAGGCCATATGAGCATTTATTTAGATTATTTTTACACATCTGAATATGGACTTAATTATGTGTAGTAAATCTGAGCATTAGTTGGAAGAAACAATTTTCCTGGGAACTTAAAATGTGTTCCTTGTATAGTGCTGAGTCTCAAGAAGTCAAAGAATGTTTTAATGCAAAACATCCTCATTCACTTCAGTTTTTGCTCAATAGCTCAGCTGGACAGATGGTGGAAGCAAACTACACTTTGTACAGAATACAAAAATTATTTTTCCCTTTGCTAATTGTGATGGAGGAGACTCTATGTTCACTTGTTTGTTGATGTGGGTATCTAGGGACTACAAAAATTTTTTTTGTATTTCAATTTCTGTTGTGTTTTTTTTTTTCTTTTTTTTTTCTTTTAGTAAAGTTCAAATACCTCATGAGTTTGCTCTGTAAAATTGCTTTGCTAGGCTAAGACCCAGGTTACTTTAGCTAAGGAGTTCCCGAAATACAGCCATCTCTAAAATGACCAATTTCTGCATCTGTTTTTAGAATTTTCTTAGAATAGTTTTTCAAAAATAAGTCACTCGTGTCCACTGAGGTTCGTGGTTCCTGCCCAGCACGATGAATGATCCCAGGAACTTGGTATTTTAGAAGGAATTGGATTTACCTTTTGACTCTATGGAATGGTGCTTTGAAGTATTATGGGCAAACTGTGGAGTCTCTACTTGTTTTAAGCATGAATATTGGCTGGAAAGCAAGAAACCTATGACCACAAGGTGCAGCCTATTTTCAGTCAGTGGCTGAAATCTGTTGGTGTATAATTGTATACCTGTCAGCACAGTTTAACTTATATGTTTGGTGAGATTGAGGCTGTGTAAGTAGAGCCAACAAATGTCTGTTGGCTTAAATCTGGAGGTTTGAATAATGTTCTTCTCTGCTCATACCATATTATTTCTTATATACTACAGTATTTATGTATGCTTCTACTTTCCAGACATATGAAGTACAGCGAGATTTCATACCACACATGTTCACTGGTGTTTTTCACATTCAAGCCACTGCTCTCAAAAGACGTCAAGAAATCCACAGAGTTCTCATCCCTTAGTTTGCATCCCTTGTGAGTATCCAAGAATTTACATATCTCTGTGTTTGCACAGGCTGCTGTGCCTCCTCAGTGCAGCAGAGCCAAAGCTTGATATCTTACCCAAAGGAAGAAAACAAAACAGAACATTAGGATAACCATTGATTTGAACATATAAAAAAAAAAAAAGGAAGAAAGAGTGTGACAAACAATTTACAAAAGGCATAAAAAGTAGTAATCCTTTTTCAAATATATCAGGAGTAGGAAGCCTGCCAGGAGATCTGAAAGGAGCTCGATAAAGATAATTTTATAGTAAAAAAAGAAATCTTTCAAAAAGTTTTTTTCACAAAAAAAGTTTTGGGAGGTTGAAACAGAATAATTCCTATTTTTGGGTGGAACTCACAGGATCTGCCTCAAAATAAAGATATAAGTAGGAGGAGCTGAGGAATAGATCAATAAACTGAACTCTAAAAATTGTCAAAACCAGCTCATGTTCACCTGCCTCTCAGATTTTATAGGTTCCCTTGGATGAGATAGCTGAAATATTAACTGTGGCATATAATTTGCCTCATAACACAGACTCGAGATGCAGATTTTTAGATCATTCAGGGACTAATATAAGTCTGTAAGGTATGTATGTATCCAGAAAATTGGTAGAAACTACAGTAAAGGATAGCATTAGATAAAATATGGATAACTATAATATATTAGAGATAAATATAATAAAGACTACAATATATTAGGAAAGAATCATCAAGTTGTGAAAAGAATTCTAATCAATTAATGAGTGATTAATTCTTTGAAGAAGTCAAGTATGTGGATACGGAAGATCAGTTGATATAGCCATTTGGTTTTCCAAAAACATTTCTATTTGGAGTTACTTCTCCAAAAGCTCTTGATCTGAGTTGCCATGAGATAAAAGAAAATCTTCTCACATGGATAAAAAAATTGGTATGAGAAAAATCATGTAGGAATAAATTTTCACAGTGGAAGGAGATCACCAGTGGAGTTTTACATGGGTCTGTTTCATATATGTGCTGTTCACCATACTAATGAATGATTTAAGAAGAAAGTGAGCAGTGAGATGAAAAAATTCACAGGTGTTACTAAGCTAATCAACATTATAAAAATGAGAGACACCTGCAAAGTACTGCACAAGGACATCATGGTGATGAGTGAGTGACAGGCCAAATGGCAAATGAAATTTGGGGTAGATAAATTTGAAGTGATATGTACCAGGGGACACTCCTAACTTTGTAGTTTCATGAAAACTATGCTCAACGTTAGTTAAAAAAAAAACAAAACCAAAACCAAATTGTTATGAAGTATGATGACAAATAGAGCTCAAAATAGATGTTACTATTGTGCTGCATAAATCCCCCACCTGCATAATGAATATTGGATGTAGAACTGGTATCCCAACTTTGAAAGAAGCACAGGATCTGGGAAAGTCAAAGGACAGCAGGGATGATCAGAGGTATGGAATGACACCCATGCAAGTAAATATCACGTATGACTGGAATTTTTTCTAAAGGACATGTCACAGGAGAGATGTGACACAGGTCTATATATTCATGATGGGAGGGTGAGAAGAATAGTTAACGTTTCTTCTGCTGCAATAACTTTTAAGTCATCAAATGAAATAAGTCATTGGCAGGTCCCAAGCAAGGAAGGAAGTTTTTCTTATAGTGTGTGGTTACTTGTAGAATCCCCTGCCAAAAGGATGTTTTGAATGTTAGAAATTTACCTGAGACAAAAAGTGATTGGACAAACTAATGGAAGAAAAAATTATAAATATGAAAGTGCTATTTCTGGCTCAGAAGTTTGAGTTGCCACTGACAGATGACGGATTATCCAGCAGAAATATCAGCATGAGTTTGTCCTGTTTCCTAACTGTTCCGGAAGCGTCTTCTGACAGGTATTGGCAGAGAAAGGATTACAGAGATCTTTGGTCTGACAAGGTGTTGCCATCCCAGTGTTTTCATCTGTTCATTTTCTTCCAGACACTGGCTGCTCAGAAGCCCATGCCCCAAAAGACGCTATCACTCACTGATATTAGACAAATGGGTGTGGTAGCTCAGGTGTGAGGTTTGCACTTATTTTGCATTCAAAGGAAGAGGTTGGGCCACATGAAGGCTGGCTTGCCACAAGCTTGCATGTGTCAGCTGCTTGTAGAGTGAGCCTGATATTTGTACTCATTTTGCTTACTGTTCACACTGTTAACATGAAGAGGACGAGGTACAGGAAGACGGAAGACTCAATTAGACCAGCACAGAGCTAGCTTTATCGGGAGCTGATGATAGGGACACCCACACTGATGAGTGCGAGAA